>NW_027189316.1:50000-61930 GCF_040958095.1 Procambarus clarkii | reverse complement strand
GAGAGGGGATGCAGAGCCTCAAGAGAGTGATACAGAGGCTGAAGAAAGTGATGCAGAGCCTTAAGAGAGAGATGCAGAGGCTCAAGAGAGGGATGCAGAGGCTCAAGAGAGGGAGGCAGAGGCTTAAGAGAGTGATGCAAAGGCTCAATAGAGGGATGCAGATGCTCATGAGAGGGATGCAGGAGTTCAAGAGAGGGATACAGAGGCTCAAGAGATTGATGCAGAGGCTTAAGAGAGGGATGCAGATGCTCAAGAGAGTGATGCAGAGGCTCCAGGGAGTGCTGCAGAGGCTCCAGAGAGGGATGCTGAGGCTCCAGAGAGGGATGCAGAGGCTCAAGAGAGTGATGCAGAAGATCATGAGAGTGATGCAGAGACTCAAGAGAGTGATGCAGAGGATCAAGAGAGGGAAGCAGAGGATTAAGAGAGTGATGCAGAGGCCGAAGAGAGTGATGCAGAGGCTTAAGAGAGTGATGCAGAGGCTTTAGAGAGTGTTGCAGAGGCTTAGGAGAGTGATGCACAGGCTCAGGTGAGGGATGCAGAGGCTCAAGAGAGTGATGCAGAGGCTTAAGAGAGGGATGCAGAGGCTCAAGAGAATGATGCAGAGCTCAAGAAAGTGCTACAAAAAGCTCAAGAGAGGGATGCTGAGGTTCCAGAGAGGGATGTAGAGGCTCAAGAGAGTGATGCAGAGGCTCAAGAGAATGATATAGAGGCTTCAGAGAAGGATGCAGAGGCTCAAGAGAATGATGCAGAGGCTCAAGAGAGTGATCCAGAGAATATAGAGAGGGATGCAGAGGCTTAAGAAAGTGATTCAGAGGCTCAAAAGAGGGATGCAGAGGCTTAAGAGTGTGATTCAGAGGCTCAAGAGAGTGATGTAGAGGCTCAAGAGAGGGATGCAGGGGCTCAAGAGAGAGATACAGAGGCTCAAGAGAATGATGCAGAGGCTGAAGAGAGTGTTGCAGAGGCTCAAGAGAGGGATGCAGAGGCTCAAGAGAGTGATGCAGAGGCGCAAGAGAGTGATGCAGACGATCAAGAGAGTGATGCAGAGGCTCAAGAGAGTGATGCAGAGGATCAAGAGAGGGAAGCAGAGGCGTAAGAGAGTGATGCAGAGGCTTAAGAGAGTGATGCAGAGGCTCTAGAGAGTGATGCAGAGGCTTAAGAGAGTGATGCAGAGGCTTATGAGAGGGATGTAGAGGCTCAAGTGAGTGACGCAGAGACTCAAGAGAGTTATGCAGAGGCTCAAGAGAGTGATGCAGAGGCTTACGAGAGTGATGCAGAGGCTCAAGGGAGGGATGCAGAGGCTTAAGAGAGTGATGCATAGGCTCAAGTGAGGGATGCAGAGGCGCATGAGAGGGATGCAGAGGCTCATATGAGGGATGCTGAGGCTCAAGTGAGGGATGGAGAGGCTTAGAAGAATGATGCAGAGGCTCAAGAGATAGATGCAGAGGCTGAAGAGAGTGATGCAGAGGCTCAAGAGAGTGATGCAGAGGCTCTAGAGAGTGATGCAGAGGATCAAGAGAGGGATTCAGAGGCTCAAGAGAGGGATGCAGAGGCTTAAAAGAGTGATGCAAAGGCTCATGAGAGGGATGAAGAGGCTCATGAAAGGTATGCAGCAGTTCAAGAGAGCGATGTAGAGGCTCAAGAAAGGGATGGAGGCTTGAGAAAGTGATGCAGAGGCTCAAAATAGGGATGCAGAGGCATAAGAGGGTGATGCAGAGGCTGAAGAGAGTGTTGCATCGGCTCAAGAGAGGGATGCAGAGGCTCAAGAGAGTGATGCAGAGACTCAAGAGAGTTATGCAGAGGCTCAAGAGAGTGATGCAGAGGCTTACGAGAGGGATGCAGAGGATGAAGAGAGTGATGCAGAGGCTCACGAGAGGGATGCAGAGGATGAAGAGAGTGATGCAGAGGCTCGAGAGAGTGATGCAGAGGCTCAAGAGAGGGATTCAGAGGCTCAAAAGAGGGATGCAGAGGCTTAAGAGAGTGATGCAGAGTCTGAAGAGAGTGTTGCATCGGCTCAAGAGAGGGATGCAGAGGCTCAAGAGAGTGATGCAGAGACTCAAGAGAGTTATGCAGAGGCTTAAGAGAGTGATGCAGAGGCTTACGAGAGTAATGCAGAGGCTCATGAGAGTGATGCAGAGGCTGAAGAGAGTGATGCAGAGGCTTAAGAGAGGGATGCAGAGGCTCAAGAGAGTGATGCAAAGGCTCAAGAGAGGGATGCAGGGGCTCAAGAGAGTGATGCAGAGGCTCAAGAGAGGGATGCAGAGACTCTTTAGAGTGATGCAGAGGCTCAAGAGAGGAATGCAAAGGCTTAAGAGAGTGAAGCAAAGGCTCAATAGAGGGATGCAGAGGCTCTTGAGAAGGAAGCAGGACTTCAAAAGAGAGATGCAGAGGCTCAAACTAGTGATGCAGAGGCTTAAGAGAGGGATGCAGAGGCTCACGAGAGTAATGCAGAGGTTTATGAGAGGGATGCTGAGGCTCAAGAGAATGATGCAGAGGCTCAAGAGAGTGCTACAGAGGCACAAGAGAGGGATGCTGAGGCTCCAGAGAGGGATGCAGAGGCTTAAGAGAATGATGCAGAGGCTGAAGAGAGAGATGCAGAGGCTTAAGAGAGTGATGCAGAGACTCAAGAGAGTATTGCAGAGGCTCAAGAGAATGATGCAGAGGCTCAATAGAATGATGTAGAGGCTTAAGAGAGGGATGCAGAGGCTCAAGAGAATGATGCAGAGGCTAAAGAGAGTGATGCAGAGGAATAAGAGAGGGATGCAGAGGCTTATGAGAGTGATGGAGAGGCTCAAGTGAGTGATGCAGAGGCTCAAGAGAATGATGTAGAGGCTCAAGAGAGTGATGTAGAGGCTCAAGAGAGAGATGCTGAGGATCATGAGAGTGATGCAGCGGCTAAAAAGTGTGATAAAGCGGCTTAAGAGAGTGATGCAGAGGCTTAAGAAAGTGATGCAGAGGCTTAAGAGAGGGATGTAGAGGCTCAAGAGAGTGATGCAGAGGCTGAAGAGAGTGATGCAGATGCTTAGGAGAATGATTCAGAGGCTCAAGAGAGGGATGCCAAGGCTGACGAGAGTGATGCAGATGCTCAAGAGAGTTATGCAGAGGCTCAAGAGAGGGATGCCAAGGCTGACGAGAGTGATGCAGATGCTCAAGAGAGTTATGCAGAGGCTCAAGAGAGTGATGCAGAGGCTTACGACAGTGATGCAGAGGCTCAGAAGAGGGATGTAGACGCTGAAGAGAGTGATGCAGAGGCTTAAGAGAGTGATGCAGAGGCTTAAGAGAGGGGATGCAGAGGCTCAAGAGAGTGATACAGAAGCTGAAGAAAGTGATGGAGAGGATTAAGAGAGGGGATGCAGAGCCTCAAGAGAGTGATACGGAGGCTGAAGAAAGTGATGCAGAGCCTTAAGAGAGAGATGCAGAGGCTCAAGAGAGGGATGCAGAGGCTCAAGAGAGGGAGGCAGAGGCTTAAGAGAGTGATGCAAAGGCTCAATAGAGGGATGCAGAGGCTCATGAGAGGGAGGCAGGAGTTCAAGGGAGGGATACAGAGGCTCAAGAGATTGATGCAGAGGCTTAAGAGAGGGATGCAGATGCTCAAGAGAGTGATGCAGAGGCTCCAGGGAGTGCTGCAGAGGCTCCAGAGAGGGATGCTGAGGCTCCAGAGAGGGATGCAGAGGCTCAAGAGAGTGATGCAGAAGATCATGAGAGTGATGCAGAGACTCAAGAGAGTGATGCAGAGGATCAAGAGAGGGAAGCAGAGGATTAAGAGAGTGATGCAGAGGCCGAAGAGAGTGATGCAGAGGCTTAAGAGAGTGATGCAGAGGCTTTAGAGAGTGTTGCAGAGGCTTAGGAGAGTGATGCACAGGCTCAGGTGAGGGATGCAGAGGCTCAAGAGAGTGATGCAGAGGCTTAAGAGAGGGATGCAGAGGCTCAAGAGAATGATGCAGAAGCTCAAGAAAGTGCTACAAAAAGCTCAAGAGAGGGATGCTGAGGTTCCAGAGAGGGATGTAGAGGCTCAAGAGAGTGATGCAGAGGCTCAAGAGAATGATATAGAGGCTTCAGAGAAGGATGCAGAGGCTCAAGAGAATGATGCAGAGGCTCAAGAGAGTGATCCAGAGGATATAGAGAGGGATGCAGAGGCTTAAGAAAGTGATTCAGAGGCTCAAGAGAGTGATGTAGAGGCTCAAGAGAGGGACTCAGTGCAGGGGCTCAAGAGAGAGATACAGAGGCTCAAGAGAATGATGCAGAGGCTGAAGAGAGTGTTGCAGAGGCTCAAGAGAGGGATGCAGAGGCTCAAGAGAGTGATGCAGAGGCGCAAGAGAGTGATGCAGACGATCAAGAGAGTGATGCAGAGGCTCAAGAGAGTGATGCAGAGGATCAAGAGAGGGAAGCAGAGGCGTAAGAGAGTGATGCAGAGGCTTAAGAGAGTGATGCAGAGGCTCTAAGAGGAGAGAGTGATGCAGAGGCTTATGAGAGGGATGTAGAGGCTCAAGTGAGTGACGCAGAGACTCAAGAGAGTTATGCAGAGGCTCAAGAGAGTGATGCAGAGGCTTACGAGAGTGATGCAGAGGCTCAAGGGAGGGATGCAGAGGCTAAAGAGAGTGATGCATAGGCTCAAGTGAGGGATGCAGAGGCGCATGAGAGGGATGCAGAGGCTTAAGAAAGTGATGCAGAGGCTCAAAAGAGGGATGCAGAGGCTTAAGAGAGTGATGCAGAGGCTCAAGAGAGTGATGTAGAGGCTCAAGAGAGGGATGCAGGGGCTCAAGAGAATGATGCAGAGGCTGAAGAGAGTGATGCAGAGGCTTAACAGAAGGATGCAGAGGCTTAAGAGAGTGATGCAAAGGTTCAAGAGAGGGATGCAGGGGCTCAAGAGAAGGATGCAGAGGCTCAAGAGAGGGATACAGAGACTCTTTAGAGTTATGCAGAGGCTCAAGAGAGGAATGCAAAGGCTTAAGAGAGTGAAACAAAGGCTCAATAGTGGGATGCAGAGGCTCATGAGAAGGATGCAGGAGTTCAAGAGAGTGATGCAGACGCTCAAACTAGTGATGCAGAGGCTTAAGAGAGGGATGCAGAGGCTCACGAGAGTGATGCAGAGGTTTATGAGAGGGATGCTGAGGCTCAAGAGAGTGCTGCAGAGGCACAAGAGAGGGATGCTGATGCTCCAGAGAGGGATGCAGAGGCTCAAGAGAGTGATGCAGAGGCTGAAGAGAGAGATGCAGAGGCTTAAGAGAGTGATGCAGAGGCTCAAGAGAGTATTGCAGAGGCTCAAGAGAATGATGCAGAGGCTCAATAGAATGATGTAAAGGCTTAAGAGAGGGATGCAGAGGCTCAAGAGAATGATGCAGAGGCTCAAGAGAGTGATGCAGAGGAATAAGAGAGGGATGCAGAGGCTTAAGAGAGTGATGGAGAGGCTCAAGTGAGTGATGCAGAGGCTCAAGAGAATGATGTATAGGCTCAAGAGAGTGATGTAGAGGCTCAAGAGAGAGATGCAGAGGATCATGAGAGTGATGCAGCGGCTAAAAAGAGTGATGAAGAGGCTTAAGAGAGTGATGCAGAGGCTTAAGAGAGTGATGCAGAGGCTTATGAGAGGGATGCAGAGGCTCAAGAGAGTGATGCAGAGGCTCAGGAGAGTGATGCAGATGCTTAGGAGAATGATGCAGAGGCTGAATAGAGGGATGCAGAGGCTCAAGAGAGTGATGCAGATGCTCAAGAGAGTTATGCAGAGGTTCAAGAGAGTGATGCAGAGGCTTACGGGAGTGATGCAGAGGCTCAGGAGAGGGATGTAGACGCTCAAGAGAGTGATGCAGAGGCTGAAGAAAGTGATGCAGAGGCTTAAGAGAGGGATGCAGAGGCTCAAGAGAGGGATGCAAAGGCTCAAGAGAGTGATGCAGGGGCTCAAGCGAGGGATGCAGAGGCTCAGGAGAGGGAGGCAGAGGCTTAAGAGAGTGATGCAAAGGCTCAATAGAGGGATGCAGATGCTCATGAGAGGGATGCAGGAGTTCAAGAGAGGGATGCTGTGGCTCACGAGAGGGATGCAGAGGCGTACGAGAGTGATGCAGATGCTTAAGGGAGTGATGCAGAGGCTCTAGAGAGTGATGCAGAGGCTTAAGAGAGTGATGCAGAGGCTTATGAGAGGGATGTAGAGGCTCAAGAGAGTGACGCAGAGACTCAAGAGAGTTATGCAGAGGCTCAAGAGAGTGATGCAGAGGCTTACGAGAGTGATGCAGAGGCTCAAGGGAGGGATGCAGAGGCTTAAGAGAGTGATGCATAGGCTCAAGTGAGGGATGCAGAGGCGCATGAGAGGGATGCAGAGGCTTAAGAAAGTGATGCAGAGGCTCAAGAGAGTGATGTAGAGGCTCAAGAGAGGGATGCAGGGGCTCAAGAGAGAGATACAGACGCTCAAGAGAATGATGCAGAGGCTGAAGAGAGTGATGCAGAGGCTTAACAGAAGGATGCAGAGGCTTAAGAGAGTGATGCAAAGGCTCAAGAGAGTGAAGCAAAGGCTCAATAGAGGGATGCAGAGGCTCAAGAGAAGGATGCAGAGGCTCAAGAGAGGGATGCAGAGACTCTTTAGAGTGATGCAGAGGCTCAAGGCAGGAATGCAAAGGCTTAAGAGAGTGAAGCAAAGGCTCAATAGAGGGATGCAAAGGCTCATGAGAAGGTTGCAGGAGTTCAAGAGAGTGATGCAGACGCTCAAACTAGTGATGCAGAGGATTAAGAGAGGGATGCAGAGGCTCACGAGAGTGATGCAGAGGTTTATGAGAGGGATGCTGAGGCTCAAGAGAATGATGCAGAGGCTCAAGAGAGTGCTGCAGAGGCACAAGAGAGGGATGCTGAGGCTCCAGAGAGGGATGCAGAGGCTCAAGAGAGTGATGCAGAGGCTGAAGAGAGAGATGCAGAGGCTTAAGAGAGTGATGCAGAGGCTCAAGAGAGTATTGCAGAGGCTCACGAGAATGATGCAGAGGCTCAATAGAATGATATAAAGGCTTAAGAGAGGGATGCAGAGGCTCAAGAGAATGATGCAGAGGCTCAAGAGAGTGATGCAGAGGAATAAGAGAGGGATGCAGAGGCTTAAGAGAGTGATGGAGAGGCTCAAGTGAGTGATGCAGAGGCTCAAGAGAATGATGTAGAGGCTCAAGAGAGTGATGTAGAGGCTCAAGAGAGAGATGCAGAGGATCATGAGAGTGATGCAGCGGCTAAAAAGAGTGATGAAGAGGCTTAAGAGAGTGATGCAGAGGCTTAAGAGAGTGATGCAGAGGCTTATGAGAGGGATGCAGAGGCTCAAGAGAGTGATGCAGAGGCTCAGGAGAGTGATGCAGACGATCAAGAGAGTGATGCAGAGGCTCAAGAGAGTGATGCAGAGGATCAAGAGAGGGAGCAGAGGCTAAGAGAGTGATGCAGAGGCTTAAGAGAGTGATGCAGAGGCTCAAGAGAGTGATGCAGAGGCTTAAGAGAGTGATGCAGAGGCTTATGAGAGGGATGTGAGGCTCAAGTGAGTGATGCAGAGGCTCAAGAGAGTATGCAAGGCTCAAGAGAGTGATGCAGAGGCTTACGAGAGTGATGCAGAGGCTCAAGGGAGGGATGCAGAGGCTAAAGAGTGATGCAGAGGCTGAAGAGAGTGTGCAGAGGCTCAAGAGAGGGATGCAGAGGCTCAAGAGTGATGCAGAGGCAGAGAGGATGCAGACTCAAGAGAGTGATGCAGAGGCTCAAGAGAGTGATGCAGAGGATCAAGAAGGGAAGCAGAGGCTCAAGAGAGTGATGCAGAGGCTTAAGAGAGTGATGCAGAGGCTCCAGAGAGTGATGCAGAGGCTCAAGAGAGTGATGCAGAGGCATGAGAGGATGCAGAGCTCAAGTGAGTGAGCAGAGACTCAAGAGAGTTATGCAGAGGCTCAAGAGAGTGATGCAGAGGCTTACGAGAGTGATGCAGAGGCTCAAGGAGGGATGCAGAGGCTAAGAGAGTGATGCAGAGGCTCAAGAGGGATGCAGAGGCGCAAGAGAGGGATGCAGAGGCTTAAGAGAGTGATGCAGAGGCTCAAGAGAGTGATGTATAGGCTCAAGAGAGGGATGCAGGGCTCAAGAGAGAGATACAGACGCTAAAGAGAATGATGCAGAGGCTGAAGAGAGTGATGCAGAGGCTTAACAGAAGGATGCAGAGGCTTAAGAGAGTGATGCAAAGGTTCAAGAGAGGGATGAAGGGGCTCAAGAGAAGGATGCAGAGGCTCAAGAGAGGGATGCAGAGACTCTTTAGAGTTATGCAGAGGCTCAAGAGAGGAATGCAAAGGCTTAAGAGAGTGAAACAAAGGCTCAATAGAGGGATGCAGAGGCTCATGAGAAGGATGCAGGAGTTCAAGAGAGTGATGCAGACGCTCAAACTAGTGATGCAGAGGCTTAAGAGAGGGATGCAGAGGCTCACGAGAGTGATGCAGAGGTTTATGAGAGGGATGCTGAGGCTCAAGAGAGTGCTGCAGAGGCACAAGAGAGGGATGCTGATGCTCCAGAGAGGGATGCAGAGGCTCAAGAGAGTGATGCAGAGGCTGAAGAGTGAGATGCAGAGGCTTAAGAGAGTGATGCAGAGGCTCAAGAGAGTATTGCAGAGGCTCAAGAGAATGATGCAGAGGCTCAATAGAATGATGTAAAGGCTTAAGAGAGGGATGCAGAGGCTCAAGAGAATGATGCAGAGGCTCAAGAGAGTGATGCAGAGGAATAAGAGAGGATGCAGAGGCTTAAGAGAGTGATGGAGAGGCTCAAGTGAGTGATGCAGAGGCTCAAGAGAATGATGTATAGGCTCAAGAGAGTGATGTAGAGGCTCAAGAGAGAGATGCAGAGGATCATGAGAGTGATGCAGCGGCTAAAAAGAGTGATGAAGAGGCTTGAGAGAGTGATGCAGAGGCTTAAGAGAGTGATGCAGAGGCTTATGAGAGGGATGCAGAGGCTCAAGAGAGTGATGCAGAGGCTCAGGAGAGTGATGCAGATGCTTAGGAGAATGATGCAGAGGCTGAATAGAGGGATGCAGAGGCTCAAGAGAGTGATGCAGATGCTCAAGAGAGTTATGCAGAGGCTCAAGAGAGTGATGCAGAGGCTTACGGGAGTGATGCAGAGGCTCAGGAGAGGGATGTAGACGCTCAAGAGAGTGATGCAGAGGCTGAAGAAAGTGATGCAGAGGCTTAAGAGAGGGATGCAGAGGCTCAAGAGAGGGATGCAAAGGCTCAAGAGAGTGATGCAGGGGCTCAAGCGAGGGATGCAGAGGCTCAGGAGAGGGAGGCAGAGGCTTAAAAGAGTGATGCAAAGGCTCAATAGAGGGATGCAGATGCTCATGAGAGGGATGCAGGAGTTCAAGAGAGGGATGCTGTGGCTCACGAGAGGGATGCAGAGGGGTACGAGAGTGATGCAGATGCTTAAGGGAGTGATGCAGAGGCTCTAGAGAGTGATGCAGAGGCTTAAGAGAGTGATGCAGAGGCTTATGAGAGGGATGTAGAGGCTCAAGAGAGTGACGCAGAGACTCAAGAGAGTTATGCAGAGGCTCAAGAGAGTGATGCAGAGGCTTACGAGAGTGATGCAGAGGCTCAAGGGAGGGATGCAGAGGCTTAAGAGAGTGATGCATAGGCTCAAGTGAGGGATGCAGAGGCGCATGAGAGGGATACAGAGGCTTAAGAAAGTGATGCAGAGGCTCAAGAGAGTGATGTAGAGGCTCAAGAGAGGGATGCAGGGGCTCAAGAGAGATACAGACGCTCAAGAGAATGATGCAGAGGCTGAAGAGAGTGATGCAGAGGCTTAACAGAAGGATGCAGAGGCTTAAGAGAGTGATGCAAAGGCTCAAGAGAGTGAAGCAAAGGCTCAATAGAGGGATGCAGAGGCTCAAGAGAAGGATGCAGAGGCTCAAGAGAGGGATGCAGAGACTCTTTAGAGTGATGCAGAGGCTCAAGAGAGGAATGCAAAGGCTTAAGAGAGTGAAGCAAAGGCTCAATAGAGGGATGCAAAGGCTCATGAGAAGGTTGCAGGAGTTCAAGAGAGTGATGCAGACGCTCAAACTAGTGATGCAGAGGCTTAAGAGAGGGATGCAGAGGCTCACGAGAGTGATGCAGAGGTTTATGAGAGGGATGCTGAGGCTCAAGAGAATGATGCAGAGGCTCAAGAGAGTGCTGCAGAGGCACAAGAGAGGGATGCTGAGGCTCCAGAGAGGGACGCAGAGGCTCAAGAGAGTGATGCAGAGGCTGAAGAGAGAGATGCAGAGGCTTAAGAGAGTGATGCAGAGGCTCAAGAGAGTATTGCAGAGGCTCACGAGAATGATGCAGAGGCTCAATAGAATGATATAAAGGCTTAAGAGAGGGATGCAGAGGCTCAAGAGAATGATGCAGAGGCTCAAGAGAGTGATGCAGAGGAATAAGAGAGGGATGCAGAGGCTTAAGAGAGTGATGGAGAGGCTCAAGTGAGTGATGCAGAGGCTCAAGAGAATGATGTAGAGGCTCAAGAGAGTGATGTAGAGGCTCAAGAGAGAGATGCAGAGGATCATGAGAGTGATGCAGCGGCTAAAAAGAGTGATGAAGAGGCTTAAGAGAGTGATGCAGAGGCTTAAGAGAGTGATGCAGAGGCTTATGAGAGGGATGCAGAGGCTCAAGAGAGTGATGCAGAGGCTCAGGAGAGTGATGCAGATGCTTAGGAGAATGATGCAGAGGCTGAATAGAGGGATGCAGAGGCTCAAGAGAGTGATGCAGATGCTCAAGAGAGTTATGCAGAGGCTCAGGAGAGGGATGTAGACGCTCAAGAGAGTGATGCAGAGGCTTAAGAGAGGGATGCAAAGGCTCAAGACAGTAATGCAGGGGCTCAAGAGAGGGATGCAGAGGCTCACGAGAGGAGCCAGAGGCTTAGGAGAGTGATGCAAAGGCTCAATAGAGGGATGCAGATGCTCATGAGAGGGATGCAGGAGTTCAAGAGAGGGATGCAGAGGCTCAAGAGAATGATGCAGAGGCTTAAGAAAGGGATGCAGATGCTCAAGAGAGTGATACAGAGGCTTAAGAGAGGGATGCAGAGGGTCAGGAGAATGATGCAGAGGCTCAAGGGAGTGCTGCAGAGGCTCAAGGGAGTGCTGCAGAGGCTCCAGAGAGGGATGGATGCAGAGGCTCAAGAGAGTGATGCAGAGGATCATGAGAGTGATGCAGAGACTCAAGAGAGTGATGCAGAGGATCAAGAGAGGGAAGCAGAGGATTAAGAGAGTGATGCAGAGGCCGAAAGAGAGTGAAGCAGAGGCTTAAGAGACTGATGCAGAGGCTGAAGAGAGTGTTGCAGAGGCTTAGGAGAGTGATGCAGAGGCTCAGGAGAGGGATGCAGAGGCTCAAGAGAGTGATGCAGAGGCTTAAGAGAGGATGCAGAGGCTCAAGAGAATTATGCAGAGGCTCAAGAAAGTGCTACAAAGGCTCAAGAGAGGGATGCTGAGGTTCCAGAGAGTTGTGCAGAGGCTCAAGAGAGTGATGCAGAGGCTCAAGAGAATGATATAGAGTCTTAAGAGAGGGATGCAGAGGCTCAAGAGAATGATGCAGAGGCTCAAGAGAGTGATCCAGAGGATCAAGAGAGGGATGCAGAGGCTTAAGAGAGTGATGCAGAGGCTCAAGAGAGTGATGCAGAGGCTCAAGAGAGTGATGCAGAGGCTCAAGAGAGTGATGCAGACGATCAAGAGTGTGATGCAGAGGCTCAAGAGAGTGATGCAGAGGATCAAGAGAGGGAAGCAGAGGCTCGATTTGCCTAATAAGCCAAGTTTTCATGAATTAATATATTTTCTTTAATTTTTTTCTTATGAAATGATAAAGCTTCCCATTACATTATGTATGAGGTCAATTTGTTTTTATTTGAGTTAAAATTAACGTAGATATATGACCGAACCTAACCTAACCTATAGAGATAGGTTAGGTTAGGTGGCCGAAAAGTTAGGTTAGGTTAGGTTA
>NW_027189316.1:0-45000 GCF_040958095.1 Procambarus clarkii | reverse complement strand
CTTGAGCCTCTGCATCCCTCTCTCAAGCCTCTGCATCACTCTCTTGAGCCTCTGAATCCCTCTATTAAGAGTCTGCATCACTCTCTTGAGCCTCTGCATCCCTCTCTTGAGCCTCTGCATCACTCTCTTAATCCTCTGCAACACTCTCTTCAGCCTCTGCATCACTCTCTTAAGCCTCTGCATCACTCTCGTCGGCCTCTGTATCACTCTCTTAAGCCTCTGCTTCCCTCTCTTGATCCTCTCCATCACTCTCTTGAGCCTCTGCATCACTCTCATGATCTTCTGCATCACTCTCTTGAGCCTCTACATCACTCTCGTGGAGCCTCTGCATCACTCTTTTGAGCCTCTGCATCACTCTCTTATGCCTCTGCATCCCTCTCTTAATCCTCTGCATCATTCTCTTGAGCCTCTGAATCATTCTCTTGAGCCTCTGCATTACTCTCTTGAGCCTCTGCATCACTCTCTTAAGCCTCTGCATCTCTCTCTTCAGCCTCTGCATCACTCTCTTGAGCCTCTGCATCCCTCTCTGGAGCCTCAGCATCCATCTCTTGAGCCTCTGCATCATTCTCTTGAGCCTCTGCATCCCTCTCATGAGCCTCTGCATCACTCTATTGAGCCTCTGCATCCCTCTCTTAAGCCTCTGCATAACTCTCTTGAGCCTCTGCATCCATCATATGAACTCCTGCATCCCTCTCATGAGCCACTGCATCCCTCTATTGAGCCTTTGCATCACTCTCTTAAGCCTCGGCATCCCTCTATGAGCCTCTGCATCACTCTTTTGAGCCCCTGCATCCCTCTCATGAGCCCCTGCATCCCTCTCTTGAGCCCCTGCATCCCTCTTTTGAGCCTCTGCATCCCTCTCTTAAGCCTCTGCATCACTCTCTTCAGCCTCGGTATCACTCTCTTGAGCCTCTGCATCACTCTCTTGATCCTCTATATCACTCTCTTGTGCCTCAGCATCACTCTCTTGAGCCTCTGCGTCACTCTCTTGAGCCTCTGCATCCCTCTCTTCATCCTCTAGCCTCTGCATCACTCTCATGATCCTCTGCATCACTCTCTTGAGCCTCAGCATCACTCTCTTAAGCCTCTGCATCCCTCTCTGGAGCCTCAGCATTCCTCTCTTGAACCATTGCAGCACTCTCTTGAGCCCCTGCATCAATCTCTTGAACCTCTGCATCCCTCCCTTAAGAATCTACTTCATTCTCTTGTGCCTCTGCATCATTCATTTTAACCTTTGCATCACTCTCTAAAGCCTCTGCATCTCTTTCTTCAGCCTCTGCATCACTCTCTTGAGCCTCTACATCCCTCTCTTGAGCCTCTGCATCCCTCTCTTAAGCCTCTGCTTCACTCTTTTGAGGCTTTGCCTCACTCTCTTGTGCCTCTGCATCCCTCTCTTAAGCCTCTGGAACACTCTCTTCAGCCTCTGCATCACTCTCGTAAGCCTCTGCATCCCTCTCTTGAGCATCTGCATCACTCTCTTGAGCCTCTGCATCATTTGTTTGAGCCTCTGCAATACTCTCTTCAGTCTCTGCATCACTCTCTTGTGGCCTCTGCATCACTCTCCTTTGCCTCTGAATAACTCGTTTGAGCCCTCTGCATCTCTCTCTCGAGCCTCTCCATCACTTTCTTGAGCCTCTGCATCCCTCTCCTGAGCCTCGGCATCACTCTACTTGAGCCTCTGCATCACCTTCTTAAGCCTCTGCATCCCTTTTTTGAGCCGCTGCATTACTTTCTTAAGCCTCTGCATCCCTTGCTTGAACGTCTGCATCACTCTCTTGAACTCTTGAATCCTCTCATGAGCCTTTGCTTCACTCTCTTAAGCCTCTGCATCTCTCTCTTGAGCCTCTGCGTCACTCTCAAGAGCCTATGCATCCCTCTCTTGTGCCTCTGCATCCCTCACTTGATTCTCTGCATCCCTCTCTTGAGCCCCTGCATCCTTCTCTTGAGCCTCTGCATCCCTCTATTTGAGCCTCTGCATCCCTCTCTTGAGCCTCTGCATCCCTCTCTTAAGCCTCTTCTTGAGCCTCTGCATCACTCTCAAAGCCTCTGCATCCCTCACTTAAGCCTCTGAATCACTCTCTTGAGCCTCTGCATCACTCTCTCGAGCCCCTGCATCCCTCTCTTGAACCTCTGCATCACCCTCTTAAGCCTCTGAATCACTCTCTTGAGCCTCTGCATCACTCTCTTGAGCCTCTGCATCACTCTCTTGAGCCTCTGCATCACCATCTTAAGCCTCTGCATCACTCAATTGAAAATTTAAGAGAGGGATGCAGAGGCTCAAGAGAGTGATGCAGAGCTTAAGAACGTGATGCAGAGGCTTAAGAGAGGGATGCAGAGGCTCAGGAGAGTGATGCAGAGGCTTACGAAAGTGATGCAGAGGCTCAAGAGAGGGATGCAGAGGCTCAGGAGAGGAATTCAGGGGATCAAGAGAGTGATGCAGAGGCTCAAGTGAGGATGCAGAGGCACAAGAGAGGGATGCAGAGGCTCTTGAGAGTTACGCAGAGGCTCAAGAGAGGGATGCAGAGGCTTAAGCGAGTGATGCAAAGGCTCAGAAGAGGAATGCAAATGCTCATGAGAGGGATTCAGGAGTTCAAGAGAGTGATGCAGGCGATCAAGAAAGGGATGCAGAGGCTTAAGAAAGTGATGCAGAGGCCGAAGAGAGTGATGCAGAGGCTTAAGAGAGTGATGCAGAGGCTCTAGAGAGGGACACAGAGGCTCAGGAGAGTGATGCAGAGGATCAAGAGAGGGAAGCAGAGGCTTGAGAGAGTGATGCAGAAGCTGATGAGAGTGATGCAGAGGTTCTAGAGAGTGATGCAGAGGCTCATGAAAGGTATGCAGGAGTTCAAGAGAGCGATGCAGAGGCTCAAGAAATGGATGCAGAGACTTAAGAAAGTGATGCAGAAGCTGAAAATAGGGATGCAGAGGCATAAGAGGGTGATGCAGAGGCACAAGAGAGTGATGCAGATTCTCACGAGAGGGATGCAGAGACTCAAAAGAGTGATGCAGAGGCTCATGAGAGGGATGCAGAGGCTTAAGAGAGTGATGCAAAGGCTCAAGAGAGGGATGCAGAGGCTCATGTGAGGGATGCTGAGGCTCAAGTGAGAGATGGAGAGGCTTAGGAGAATGATGCAGAGGCTCAAGAGAGGGATGCAGAGGCTGAAGAGAGTGATGCAAAGGCTCAAGAGAGTGATGCAGAGACTCTAGAGAGTGATGCAGAGGATCAAGAGAGGGATTCAGAGGCTCAAGAGAGGGATTCAGAGGCTTTAAAAGAGTGATACAAAGGTTCAAGAGAGGGATGAAGAGGCTCATGAAAGGTATACAGCAGTTTAAGAGAGCGATGCAGAGGCTCAAGAAAGGGATGCAGAGGCTTGAGAAAGTGATGCAGAGGCTCAAAATAGGGATGGAGAGGCATAAGAGGGTGATGCAGAGGCTCAAGAGAGTAATGCAGAGGCTCACGAGAGGGATGCAGGGGCCCATGAGAGTGATGCAGATGCTCAAGAGAGGGACGCAGAGGATGAAAAGTGTGATGCAGAGGCTCGAGAGAGTGATGCAGAGGCTCAAGAGAGGGATTCAGAGGCTCAAGAGAGGGATGCAGAGGCTTAAGAGAGTGATGCAGAGTCTGAGGAGAGTGTTGCAGAGGCTCAAAAGAGGGATGCAGAGGCTCAAGAGAGTGATGCAGAGACTCAAGAGAGTTATGCAGAGGCTCAAGAGAGTGATGCAGAGGCTTGCGAAAGTGATGCAGAGGCTCAAGAGAGGGATGTAGATGCTCAAGAGAGTGATGCTGAAGCTCAAGAGAGTGAATTCAAAGGCTTAAGAGAATGGTGCAGAGGCTTATGAGAGGGGATGCAGACGATCAAGAGAGTGATGCAGAGGCTGAAGAGAGTGATGCAGAGGCTTAAGAGAGGGATGCAGAGGCTCAAGAGAGTAATGCAAAGGCTCAAGAGAGGGATGCAGGGCTCAAGAGATTGATGCAGAGGCTCAAGAGAGGGATGCAGAGACTCTTTAGAGTGATGCAGAGGCTCAAGAGAGGAATGCAAAGGCTTAAGAGAGTGAAGCAAAGGCTCAATAGAGGGATGCAGAGGCTCATGAGAAGGATGCAGGAGTTCAAGAGAGGGATGCAGAGGATCAAACTAGTGATGCAGAGGCTTAAGAGAGGGATGCAGAGGCTCACGAGAGTGATGCAGAGGCTGAATAGAGAGATGCAGAGGCTTAAGAGAGTGATGCAGAGGCTCAAGAGAGTATTGCAGAGGCTCAAGAGAATGATGCAGAGGCTCAATAGAATGATGTAGAGGCTTAAGAGAGGGATGCAGAGGCTAAAGAGAATGATGCAGAGGCTCAAGAGAGTGATCCAGAGGATCAAGAGAGGGATGCAGAGCCTTAAGAGAGTGATGCAGAGGCTCAAGAGAGTGATGCAGAGGCTCAAGAGAGTGATGCAGAGGCTCAAGAGAGTGATGCAGACGATCAAGAGAGTGATGCAGAGGCTCAAGAGAGTGTTGCAGAGGATCAAGAGACGGAAGCAGAGGCTTAAGAGAGTGATGGAGAGGCTCAAGTGAGTGATGCAGAGGCTCAAGAGAGTGATGCAGAGGTTCAAGAGAGTGATGCAGAGGATCAAGAGAGGGAAGCAGAGGCTCAAGAGAGTGATGCAGAGGATCAAGAGAGGGAAGCAGAGGCTTAAGAGAGTGATGGAGAGGCCTCAAGTGAGTGATGCAGAGGCTCAAGAGAGTGATGCAGAGGCTCAAGAGAGTGATGCAGAAGCTGATGAGAGTGATGCAGAGGCTCAAGAGAGTGATGCAGGGGCGGAAAAGAGAGATGCAAAGGCTTAAGAGAGTGATGCAGAGGTTCAAGAGAGTGATGCAGAGGCACAAGAGAATGATGTAATGGCTTAAGAGAGGGATGCAGAGGCTCTAGAGAATGATGCAGGGGCTCAAGAGAATGATGCAGAGGCTTACGAGAGGAATACAAAGGGTCAAGAGAGTGATGCAGAGGCTTAGGAGAGGAAAGCAGAGGCATAAGAGAGGGAGGCAGAGGCTGAAGAGAGTGATGCAGAGACTCAAGAGAGTGATGCAGAGGATCAAAGGAGGGATTCAGAAGCTTAAGTGAGTAATGCAGAGGCCTGAAGAGAGTGATACAGAGGCTGAAGAGAGTGTTGCAGGGGCTAAAGAGAGTGATGCAGAGGCTCAAGTGAGTGATGCAGAGGATCAATAGAGGGATGCAGAGGGTCAAGAGAGTGATGCAAAGGCTCAAGAGAGTGATGCAGAGGCTTATGAGAGGGATGCAGAGGCTCAAGAGAGGGATGTAGAGGCTCAAGAGAGTGATGCAGAGGCTCAAGAGAGTGATGCAGGGGCGGAAAAGAGAGATGCAAAGGCTTAAGAGAGTGATGCAGAGGTTCAAGAGAGTGATGCAGAGGCACAAGAGAATGATGTAATGGCTTAAGAGAGGGAAGCGGAGGCTCTAGAGAATGATGCAGGGGCTCAAGAGAATGATGCAGAGGCTTAAGAGAGGAATACAAAGGGTCAGGAGAGTGATGCAGAGGCTTAAGAGAGGAAAGCAGAGGCATAAGAGAGGGAGGCAGAGGCTGAAGAGAGTGATGCAGAGACTCAAGAGAGTGATGCAGAGGATCAAAAGAGGGATTCAGAGGCTGAAGAGAGTGATGCAGAGGCTCAAGAGAGTGATGCAAAGGCTTAAGAGAGGGATGCAGAGGCTGAGGAGAATGATGCAGAGGCTTAAAAGAGTGATGCAGAGGCTCAGGAGAGTGATGCAGAGGCTCAAGAGAGTGATGCAGAGACTGAAGAGAATGATGCAGAGGCTTAAGAGAGTGATGCAGAGGCTGAAGAGAGGGATGCAGAGGCTCAGGAGAGTGCATGCAGAGGCTTACGAAAGTGATGCAGAGGCTCAAGAGAGGGATTGCAGAGGCTCAAGAGAGGAATGCAGGGGATCAAGAGAGTGATGCAGAGGCTCAAGTGAGGAATGCAGAGGCAGAAGAGAGGGATGCAGAGGCTCTTGAGAGTTACGCAGAGGCTCAAGAGAGGGATGCAGAGGCTTAAGCGAGTGATGCAAAGGCTCAGGAGAGGAATGCAAATGCTCATGAGAGTGATTCAGGAGTTCAAGAGAGTGATGCAGGCGATCAAGAAAGGGATGCAGAGGCTTAAGAAGTGATGCACTGGCCGAAGAGAGTGATGCAGAGGCTTAAGAGAGTGATGCAGAGGCGGTAGAGAGGGACGCAGAGGCTCAGGAAAGTGATGCAGAGGATCAAGAGAGGGAAGCAGAGGCTTGAGAGAGTGATGCAGAAGCTGAAGAGAGTGATGCAGAGGTTCTAGAGAGTGATGCAGAGGCTCAAGGGAATGATGAGAGCCAGAATTTGGCTCCAAAATATGGCTCAAGCGTCGAATTTGTGATGTTTGGGATATTTTTAAAACTGCAGGGAGTGTTTGGGCAAAATGTGATCCATCGCCGCTTTCATCAATTGGCATATTTTCTGAATAAAAATTCGTAATTTCAAACAGCGAATACGTGCAGAGAGCCATAATTTGGCTCCAAAATATGGCTCAAGCGTCGAATTGGGATGTTTGTCATATTTTGAAAACTGCAGGGGGGTTTGGCCAAAATGTGACCCATCGCCGCTCCCAGTAATTGGCTTATATTCGGCTTTAAAAGTCGTAATTTCATACTGCGAATACGTGCAGAGAGCCATAATTTGGCTCCAAAATATGGCTCAAGCGTCGAATTTTGGGATGTTTGAAAAATTTTGAAAACTGCAGAGGGGCTTGGGCAAAATGTGACCCATCGACGCTATCAGTAATTGGCATATTTTCGGTATAAAAAGTCGTAATATCAAACTGCGAATACGTGAAGAGAACCACAATTTGGCTCCAAAATATGGCTCAAGCGTTCGAATTTGCGATGTTTATGATATTTTGAAAACTACACGGGAGGTTTGGGCAAAATGTGACTCATCGCTGCTCTCGGTAATTGGTATATATTCGGCATAAAAAGTCGTAATTTCAATCTGCGAATACGTGCAGAGAGCCAGAATTTAGCTTCAAAAGTATGGCTCAAGCATCGAATTTGGGATGTTTGGGATATTTTGAAAACTGCAGGGTGGGTTTGGGCAAAATGTGACCCATCGCCGCTCTCAGTAATTGGCATATTTTGGTATGAAAAGTCTTAATTTCAAACTGCGAATACATACAGAGAGCCAGAATTTGACTCCAAAATATGGCACAAGATTCGAATTTGGGATGTTTGAAATATTTTGAAAACTGCATGGGGGGTTTGGGCAAAGTGTGACCCATCGCTGCTCACAGAAATTTGCATATTTTCGGTATAAAAAGTCGTAAATTCAAACGGCGAATACGTGCAGAGAGCCAGAATTTGGCTCCAAAATATGGTTCAAGCGTCGAATTTGGGATGTTTGGGTTATTTTCAAAACTGCAGGGAGGTTTGGGCAAAATGTGCCTTTTCGCAGCACTCAGTAATTGGCATATTTTCGGTATAAAAAGTCGTAGTTTCAAACTGCGAATACGTGCAGAGAGCCAGAATTTGGCTCCTAAATATTACTCTAGCGTTGAATTTGGGATGTTTGGGATATTTTGAAAACTGTAGGGAGCGTTTAGGCAAAATGTGACCCATCGCTGCTCTCAGTAATTAGCATATTTTCGGTATAAAAAGTCGTAATTTCAAATTGCGAATACGTGCAGAAAGCCAGAATTTGGCTCCAAAATATGGCTCAAGCGACCAATTTTTGATGTTTGGGATATTTTGAAAACTGCAGGGTGGGTTTGGGCAAATGTGACCCATCGACGGTCTCAGTATTTGTCCTTTTTTTCGGTATAAAATGTCATAATTTCAAAATGCGAATACATGCAGAGAGCGAGAATTTGGCTCCAAAATATGGATCAAGCGTTGAAATTGGGATGTTTGGGATATCTTGAAAACTGCAGGGAGGGTTGGGCAAAATGTGATTCATCGCCGCCTATAGTAATAGGCATAATTTCGGGATAAAAGTCGTAATTTCAAACGGCGAATACGTGCAGAGAGCCAAATTTTGGCTCCAAAATATGGCTCAAGCGTTTAATTTGGGATGTTTTGAATATTTTGAAAACTGCAGGGGGGTTTGGGCAAAATGTGACCTATCGCTACTCTCAGAAATTTGCATATTTTCGGTATAAAAAGTCGTAATTTCAAACGGCGAATACGTGCAGAGAGCCAGAATTTGGCTCCAAAATATGGCTCAAGCGTCGAATTTCGGATGTTTGGGATAATTTGAAAACTGCAGGGCGGGTTTGGGCAAAATGTGACCCATCGCTGCACTCAGTAATTGGCCTTTTTTCGGTATAAAAAGTCGTAATTTCAAATTGCGAATGCGTGCAGAGAGCCAGAAATTGGCTCCTAATTATTACTCAATCTTTGAATTTGGGATGTTTGGGATATTTTGACAACTGCAGGGAGGGTTTGGGCAAAATGTGACCCATCGCCGCAGCACTCAGTAATAGGCCTATTTTCGGTATAAAAAGTCGTAATTTCAAACTGCGAATACGTGCAGAAAGCCAGAATTTGGCTCCAAAATATGGCTCAAGCGTCGAATTTGGGATGTTTGGGATATCTTAAAAAATGCAGGGAGGGTTTGGGCAAAATGTGACCCATCGCCGCTTACAGTAACTGGCATATTTGGGTATAAAAAGTCGTAATTTCACACGGCGATTACGTGCAGAAAGCCAGAATTTGCCTCCAAAATATGGCTCAAGCGTCTAATTTTGAATTTTTGGGATATTTTAAAAACTGCAGGAGGGTTTCGAAAAAATGTGATCCTTCGCCACTTTCAATAATTTGCATATTTTCTGTATAAAAAGTCGTAATTTCAATCTGCGAACACGTGCAGAGAGCCAAAATAAGGGTCCAAAATATAGCTCAAGGGTCGCATTTGAGATGTTTGGGTCATTTTGAAAACTGCAGGGAAATTGGGCAAAATGTGACACATCGCCGCTCTCAGTAATTGGCATATTTTCGGTATAAAAAGTCGAAATTTAAATCCCCGAATACGTGAAGAGAGCCAGAATTTAGCTCCAAAATATGGCTCAAGAGTCGAATTTGGGATGTTTGTGATATTTTGAAAACTGCTGGGGAGGTTTGGGCAAAATGTGACCCATCGCTGCTCCAAGTAATAGGCATATATTCGGAATAAAAAGTCGTAATTTCAAACTGCAAATACGTGCAGAGAGCGAGAGTTTTTTCTTCAAAATTTTGCTCAAGCGTCGAATTTGGGATGTTTGGGATATTTTGAAAACTGCAGGGAGGGTTTGGGCAAAATGTGACAAATCGCCGATTACATTAATTTGCATATTTTTCGGTATATAAATTCGTAATTTCAAACGGCGAATACGTGCAGAGAGCCAGAATTTGGCTCCAAAATATGGCTCAAGCGTCGAATTTGGGATGTTTGGGATATTTTGAAAACTGCAGGGAGGGTTTGGGCAAAATGTGCCTCATCGCAGCACTCAGTAATTGGCTTATTTTCGGTATAAAAATTCGTAATTTCAAACTGCAAATACGTGCAGAAAGCCAGAATTTGGCTCAAAAATATGGCTCAAGCGAACAATTTTTGGATGTTTGGGATATTTTGAAAACTGCAGGGTTGGTTTGGTCAAAATGTGACCCATCGACGGTCTCAGTATTTGTCCTATTTTCGGTATAAAATGTCATAATTTGAAAGTGCGAATACATGCAGAGAGCGAGAATTTGGCTCCAAAATATGGACCAAGCGTTGAAATTGGAATGTTTGGGATATCTTGAAAACTGCAGCTAGGGTTTGGGCAAAATGTGATTCCATCGCCGCCTATAGTAATATGCATAATTTCGGGATAAAAGTCGTAATTTGTAACTGCGAATTCGTGCAGAGAGCCAGAATTTGGCTCCTACATATGGTTCAAGCATCGAATATCGGATGTTCGGGATATTTTGAAAACTGCCGGGGAGGGTTTGGGCAAATTGACTCATCGCCGCTCTCAGTACTTGGCATATTTTCGGTATAAAAAGTCGTAATTTCAAACGGCGATTACGTGCAGAGAGCCAGAATTTGCCAACTAAATATGGCTCAAGCGTCGAAATTGGGATTTTTGGGATATTTTAAAAACTGCATGGAGGGTTTGGCAAAATGTGATCATCGCCGCTTTCAGTAATTTGCATATTTTCAGTTTAAAACGTCGTAATTTTCAATCTGCGAATGCGTGCAGGGAGCAGGAATTTGGCTCCAAAATATAACTCAAGGGTTCGCATTGAGATGTTTGGGATTTTTGAAAACTGCAGGGAGGGTTTGGGCAAAGGTGACCAATCGTCGCTCTCAGAAATTGGCATATTTTCGGTATAAAAAGTCGTAATTTCAAAGTGCGAATACGTGCAGAGAGCGCGAATTTGGCTCCAAAATATGGATCAAGCGTCGAAATTGGGATGTTTGGGATATCTAGAAACTGCAGGGAGGGTTTGGACAAAATGTGCCCCATCGCCGCTTTCAGTAATTGGCATATTTTGGGTAAAAATATTGTAATTCCAAACGGCGATTACGTGCAGAGAGCCAGAATTTTCCTTTAAAATAGGGCTCAAGCGCCGATTTCGGATGTTTGGGATATTTTATAACTGCAGGGAGAGTTTGGGCAAAATGTGATCCATCGCTGCTTTCAGTAATTGGCATATTATCGGTAAAAATTTGTAATTTCAAACTGCGAATACGTGCAGAGAGCCAGAATTTGGGTAAAAAATATGGGTCAAGCGTAGAATTTGGGTTGTTTAGGATATTTTGAAAATTGGAGGGAGGGTTTGGGCAAAATGTGCTACATCGCTGTTCCCAGTAATTGGCATATATTCGGAAAGGCATGCAGAGGCTTGAGAAAGTGATGCAGAGGCTCAAAATAGGGATGCAGAGGCATAGGAGGGTGATGCAGAGTCTCAAGAGAGTAATGCAGAGGCTCACGAGAGGGATGCAGGGGCCCATGAGAGTGATGCAGATGCTCAAGAGAGGGACGCAGAGGATGAAGAGAGTGATGCAGAGGCTCGAGAGAGTGATGCAGAGGCTCAAGAGAGGAATTCAGAGGCTCAAGAGAGGGATGCAGAGGCTTAAGAGAGTGATGCAGAGTCTGAGGAGAGTGTTGCAGAGGCTCAAAAGAGGGATGCAGAGGCTCAAGAGAGTGATGCAGAGACTCAAGAGAGTTATGCAGAGGCTCAAGAGAGTGATGCAGAGGCTCAAGAGAGGGATGTAGATGCTCAAGAGAGTGATGCTGAAGCTCAAGAGAGTGATGCAGAGCCTTAAGAGAGGGATGCAGAGGCTCAAGAGAGTAATGCAAAGGCTCAAGAGAGGGATGCAGGGGCTCAAGAGAGTGATGCAGAGGCTCAAGAGAGGGATGCAGAGACTCTTTAGAGTGATGCAGAGGCTCAAGAGAGGAATGCAAAGGCTTAAGAGAGTGAAGCAAAGGCTCAATAGAGGGATGCAGAGGCTCATGAGAAGGATGCAGGAGTTCAAGAGAGGGATGCAGAGGCTCAAACTAGTGATGCAGAGGCTTAAGAGAGGGATGCAGAGGATCACGAGAGTGATGCAGAGGTTTATGAGAGGGATGCTGAGGCTCAAGAGAATGATGCAGAGGCTCAAGAGAGTGCTGCAGAGGCACAAGAGAGGGATGCTGAGGCTCCAGAGAGGGATGCAGAGGCTCAAGAGAGTGATGCAGAGGCTGAAGAGAGAGATGCAGAGGCTTAAGAGAGTGATGCAGAGGCTCAAGAGAGTATTGCAGAGGCTCAAGAGAATGATGCAGAGGTTCAATAGAATGATGAAAAGGCTAAGAGAGGGATGCAGAGGCTCAAGAGAATGATGCAGAGGCTCAAGAGAATGATGTAGAGGCTTAGGAGAGGGATGCAGAGGCTCAAGAGAATGATGCAGAGGCTCATGAGAGTGATGCAGAGGCTCGAGAGAGTGATGCAGAGGCTCAAGAGAGGGATTCAGAGGCTCAAGAGAGGGATGCAGAGGCTTAAGAGAGTGATTGCAGAGTCTGAGGAGAGTGTTGCAGAGGCTCAAAAGAGGGATGCAGAGGCTCAAGAGAGTGATGCAGAGACTCAAGAGAGTTATGCAGAGGCTCAAGAGAGTGATGCAGAGGCTCAAGAGAGGGATGTAGATGCTCAAGAGAGTGATGCTGAAGCTCAAGAGAGTGATGCAGAGCCTTAAGAGAGGGATTGCAGAGGCTCAAGAGAGTAATGCAAAGGCTCAAGAGAGGGATGCAGGGGCTCAAGAGAGTGATGCAGAGGCTCAAGAGAGGATGCAGAGACTCTTTAGAGTGATGCAGAGGCTCAAGAGAGGAATGCAAAGGCTTAAGAGAGTGAAGCAAAGGCTCAATAGAGGGATGCAGAGGCTCATGAGAAGGATGCAGGAGTTCAAGAGAGGGATGCAGATGCTCAAACTAGTGATGCAGAGGCTTAAGAGAGGGATGCAGAGGATCACGAGAGTGATGCAGAGGTTTATGAGAGGGATGCTGAGGCTCAAGAGAATGATGCAGAGGCTCAAGAGAGTGCTGCAGAGGCACAAGAGAGGGATGCTGAGGCTCCAGAGAGGGATGCAGAGGCTCAAGAGAGTGATGCAGAGGCTGAAGAGAGAGATGCAGAGGCTTAAGAGAGTGATGCAGAGGCTCAAGAGAGTATTGCAGAGGCTCAAGAGAATGATGCAGAGGTTCAATAGAATGATGAAAAGGCTTAAGAGAGGGATGCAGAGGCTCAAGAGAATGATGCAGAGGCTCAAGAGAATGATGTAGAGGCTTAGGAGAGGGATGCAGAGGCTCAAGAGAATGATGCAGAGGCTCATGAGAGTGATGCAGAGGCTCGAGAGAGTGAAGCAGAGGCTCAAGAGAGGGATTCAGAGGCTCAAGAGAGGGATTCAGAGGCTTAGGAGAGTAATGCAGAGGCTCAAGATAGTGTTGCAGAGGCTCAAGAGAGTGATGCATATGCTCAAGAGAGTGATGCAGAAGCTCAAGAGAGTGATGCAGAGGTTTACGATAGTTATGCAGAGGATGAAGAGAGGGATGCAGAGGCTTAAGAGAGTGATGCAAAGCAAAGGAGAGGGATGCAGAGGCTCAAAAGAGGGATGCAGGGTTTCAGGATAGGGATGCAGATGCTCAAGAGAGGGATGCAGAGGCTTAAGAAAGTGATGCAGCGGCTTAAAAGAGGGATGCAGAGGCTTACGAGGGTGATGCAGAGGCTCAAGAGAGTGATGCAGAGACTCAAGAGAGGGATGCAGAGGATCAAGAGAGTGATGCAGAGGCTTAAGAGCGTGATGCAGACGCTTAAGAGAGTGATGCAGAGGCTCAGGAGAGGGATGCAGAGGCTCATGAGAGGGATGCTGAGGCTCAAGGGAGGGATGCAGAGGCTTAGGAGAGTGATGCAAAGGCTCAAGAGAGGGATGCAGAGGCTCATGAAAGGTATGCAGCAGTTCAAGAGAGCGATGCAGAGGCTCAAGAAAGGGATGCACAGGCTCACGAGAGGGATGCAGAGACTCAAGTGAGGGATGGAGAGGCTTCGGAGAATGATGCAGAGGCTCAAGAGATGGATGCAGAGGCTGAAGAGAGTGATGCAGAGGCTCAAGAGAGTGACGCAGAGGATCTAGAGAGTGATGCAGAGGATCAAGAGAGGGATTCAGAGGCTCAAGAGAGGGATGCAGAGGCTTAAAAGAGTGATGCAAAGGCTCAAGAGAGGGATGAAGAGGCTCACGAGAGTGATGCAGAGGTTTATGAGAGGGATGCTGAGGCTCAAGAGAATGATGCAGAGGCTCAAGAGAGTGCTGCAGAGGCACAAGAGAGGGACGCTGAGGCTCCAGAGAGGGATGCAGAGGCTCAAGAGAGTGATGCAGAGGCTGAAGAGAGAGATGCAGAGGCTTAAGAGAGTGATGCAGAGGCTCAAGAGAGTATTGCAGAGGCTCACGAGAATGATGCAGAGGCTCAATAGAATGATGTAGAGGCTTAAGAGAGGGATGCAGAGGCTCAAGAGAATGATGCAGAGGCTCTAGAGAATGATGCAGAGGCTTGAGAAAGTGATGCAGAGGCTCAAAATAGGGATGCAGAGGCATAGGAGGGTGATGCAGAGGCTCAAGAGAGTAATGCAGAGGCTCACGAGAGGGATGCAGAGGCCCATGAGAGTGATGCAGATGCTCAAGAGAGGGACGCAGAGGATGAAGAGAGTGATGCAAAGGCTCGAGAGAGTGATGCAGAGGCTCAAGAGAGGGATTCAGAGGCTCAAGAGAGGGATGCAGAGGCTTAAGCGAGTGATGCAGAGTCTGAGGAGAGTGTTGCAGAGGCTCAAAAGAGGGATGCAGAGGCTCAAGAGAGTGATGCAGAGACTCAAGAGAGTTATGCAGAGGCTCAAGAGAGTGATGCAGAGGCTTACGAGAGTGATGCAGAGGCTCAAGAGAGGGATGCAGATGCTCAAGAGAGTGATGCTGAAGCTCAAGAGAGTGAATTCAAAGGCTTAAGAGAGTGGTGCAGAGGCTTATGGGAGGGGATGCAGACGCTCAAGAGAGTGATGCAGAGGCTGAAGAGAGTGATGCAGTGGCTTAAGAGAGGGATGCAGAGGCTCAAGAGAGTAATGCAAAGGCTCAAGAGAGGGATGCAGGGGCTCAAGAGAGTGATGCAGAGGCTCAAGAGAGGATGCAGAGACACTTAGAGTGATGCAGAGGCTCAAGAGAGGAATGCAAAGGCTTAAGAGAGTGAAGCAAAGGCTCAATAGAGGGATGCAGAGGCTCATGAGAAGGATGCAGGAGTTCAAGAGAGGGATGCAGAGGCTCAAACTAGTGATGCAGAGGCTTAAGAGAGGGATGCAGAGGATCACGAGAGTGATTGCAGAGGTTTATGAGAGGGATGCTGAGGCTCAAGAGAATGATGCAGAGGCTCAAGAGAGTGCTGCAGAGGCACAAGAGAGGGATGCTGAGGCTCCAGAGAGGGATGCAGAGGCTCAAGAGAGTGATGCAGAGGCTGAAGAGAGAGATGCAGAGGCTTAAGAGAGTGATGCAGAGGCTCAAGAGAGTATTGCAGAGGCTCAAGAGAATGATGCAGAGGCTCAATAGAATGATGTAGAGGCTTAAGAGAGGGATGCAGAGGCTCAAGAGAATGATGCAGAGGCTCAAGAGAATGATGTAGAGGCTTAGGAGAGGGATGCAGAGGCTCAAGAGAATGATGCAGAGGCTCATGAGAGTGATGCAGAGGCTCGAGAGAGTGATGCAGAGGCTCAAGAGAGGGATTCAGAGGCTCAAGAGAGGGATTCAGAGGCTTAGGAGAGTAATGCAGAGGCTCAAGATAGTGTTGCAGAGGCTCAAGAGAGTGATGCATATGCTCAAGAGAGTGATGCAGAAGCTCAAGAGAGTGATGCAGAGGTTTACGATAGTTATGCAGAGGATCAAGAGAGGGATGCAGAGGCTTAAGAGAGTGATGCAAAGGCACAGGAGAGGGATGCAGAGGCTCAAAAGAGGGATGCAGGATTTCAGGATAGGGATGCAGATGCTCAAGAGAGGGATGCAGAGGCTTAAGAAAGTGATGCAGCGGCTTAAAAGAGAGATGCAGAGGCTTAAGAGGGTGATGCAGAGGCTCAAGTGAGTGATGCAGAGACTCAAGAGAGGGATGCAGAGGATCAAGAGAGTGATGCAGAGGCTTAAGAGCGTGATGCAGAGGCTTAAGAGAGTGATGCAGAGGCTCAAGAGAGGGATGCAGAGGCTCATGAGAGGGATGCTGAGGCTCAAAGGAGGGATGCAGAGGCTTAGGAGAGTGATGCAAAGGCTCAGGAGAGGGATGCAGAGGCTCATGAAAGGTATGCAGCAGTTCAAGAGAGCGATGCAGAGGCTCAAGAAAGGGATGCACAGGCTCACGAGAGGGATGCAGAGACTCAAGTGAGGGATGGAGAGGCTTAGGAGAATGATGCAGAGGCTCAAGAGATGGATGCAGAGGCTGAAGAGAGTGATGCAGATGCTCAAGAGAGTGACGCAGAGGATCTAGAGAGTGATGCAGAGGATCAAGACAGGGATTCAGAGGCTCAAGAGAAGGATACAGAGGCTTAAAAGAGTGATGCAAAGGCTCAAGAGAGGGATGAAGAGGCTCAAGAAAGGTATGCAGCAGTTCAAGAGAGCGATGCAGAGGCTCAAGAAAGGGATGCAGAGGCTTGAGAAAGTGATGCAGAGGCTCAAAATAGGTTTGCAGAGCTCAAAATAGGTTTGCAGAGTCATAAGAGGGTGATGCAGAGGCTCAAGAGAGTAATGCAGAGGCTCACGAGAGGGATGCAGAGGATGAAGAGAGTGATGCAGAGGCTCGAGAGAGTGATGCAGAGGCTCAAGAGAGGGATTCAGAAGCTCAAAAGAGGGATGCAGAGGCTTAGGAGAGTGATGCAGAGGCTGAAGAGAGAGATGCAGAGGCTTAAGAGAGTGATGCAGAGGCTCAAGAGAATGATGCAGAGGCTCAATAGAATGATGTAGAGGGTGAAGAGAGGGATGCAGAGGCTCAAGAGAATGATGCAGAGGCTAAAGAGAGTGATGCAGAGGAATAAGAGAGTGATGCAGAGGTTTACGATAGTTATGCAGAGGATCAAGAGAGGGATGCAGAGGCTTAAGAGAGTGATGCAAAGGCACAGGAGAGGGATGCAGAGGCTCAAAAGAGGGATGCAGGATTTCAGGATAGGGATGCAGATGCTCAAGAGAGGGATGCAGAGGCTTAAGAAAGTGATGCAGCGGCTTAAAGAGGGATGCAAAGGCTTAAGAGGGTGATGCAGAGGCTCAAGAGAGTGATGCAGAGGCTCAAGAGAGGGATGCAGAGAATCAAGAGAGTGATGCAGAGGCTTAAGAGCGTGATGCAGAGGCTTAAGAGAGTGATGCAGAGGCTCAAGAGAGGGATGCAGAGGCTCATGAGAGGGATGCTGAGGCTCAAGGGAGGGATGCAGAGGCTTAAGAGAGTGATGCAAAGGCTCAAGAGAGGGATGCAGAGGCTCATGAAAGGTATGCAGCAGTTCAAGAGAGCGATGCAGAGGCTCAAGAAAAGGGATGCACAGGCTCACGAGAGGGATGCAGAGACTCAAGTGAGGGATGGAGAGGCTTAGGAGAATGATGCAGAGGCTCAAAAGATGGATGCAGAGGCTGAAGAGAGTGATGCAGAGGCTCAAGAGAGTGACGCAGAGGATCTAGAGAGTGATGCAGAGGATCAAGAGAGGGATTCAGAGGCTCAAGAGAGGGATGCAGAGGCTTAAAAGAGTGATGCAAAGGCTCAAGAGAGGGATGAAGAGGCTCATGAAAGGTATGCAGCAGTTCAAGAGAGCGATGCAGAGGCTCAAGAAAGGGATGCAGAGGCTTGAGAAAGTGATGCAGAGGCTCAAAATAGGTTTGCAGAGGCATAAGAGGTTGATGCAGAGGCTCATGAGAGTAATGCAGAGGCTCACGAGAGGGATGCAGAGGATGAAGAGAGTGATGCAGATGCTCGAGAGAGTGATGCAGAGGCTCAAGAGAGGATTCAGAGGCTCAAAAGAGGGATGCAGAGGCTTAAGAGAGTGATGCAGAGGCTGAAGAGAGAGATGCAGAGGCTTAAAAGAGTGATGCAGAGGCTCAATAGAATGATGTAGAGGGTGAAGAGAGGGATGCAGAGGCTCAAGAGAATGATGCAGAGGCTAAAGAGAGTGATGCAGAGGAATAAGAGAGGGATGCAGAGGCTTAAGAGAGTGATGGAGAGGCTCAAGTGAGTGATGCAGAGGCTCAAGAGAATGATGTAGAGGCTCAAGAGAGTGATGTAGAGGCTCAAGAGAGAGATGCAGAGGATCATGAGAGTGATGCAGCGGCTAAAAAGTGTGATGAAGCGGCTTAAGAGAGTGATGCAGAGGCTTAAGAGAGTGATGCAGAGGCTTAAGAGAGGGATGCAGAGGCTCAAGAGAGTGATGCAGAGGCTGAAGAGAGTGATGCAGATGCTTAGGAGAATGATGCAGAGGCTCAAGAGAGGGATGCAGAGGCTGACGAGAGTGATGCAGATGCTCAAGAGAGTTATGCGGAGGCTCAAGAGAGTGATGCAGAGGCTTGCGAGAGTGATGCAGAGGCTCAGGAGAGGGATGTAGACGCTGAAGAGAGTGATGCAGAAGCTCAATAGAGTGATGCAGAGGCTTAAGAGAGTGATGCAGAGGCTTAAGAGAGGGGATGCAGAGGCTCAAGAGAGTGATACAGAGGCTGAAGAAAGTGATGCAGAAGCTTAAGAGTGGGATCTCTCACTCTATTGAGACTCTCCATCACTCTCAATAAAATTTCGTAATTTTTAACGGCGAATACGTGTAGAGAGCCAGAATTTGGCTCCAAAATATGGCTCAAGCGTAGAATTTTGGACGTTTGGGATATTTTGTAAACTGCAGGGAAGGTTTGGGCAAAATGTGACCCATCGCAACTCTCAGTAATTGGCATATTTTCGGTATAACAAGTCGTAATTTTCAAACTGCGAATTCGTGCAGAGAGCCAGAATTTGGCTCCTACATATGGTTCAAGCATCGAATTTCGGATGTTCGGGATATTTTGAAAACTGCCGGGGAGGGTTTGGGCAAAAATTGACCTCATCGCCGCTCTCAGTACTTGGCATATTTTCGGTATAAAAAGTCGTAATTTCAAACGGCGATTACAAGCAGAGAGCCAGAATTTGCCTACTAAATATGGCTCAAGCGTCGAAATTGGGATGTTTTGGGATATTTTAAAAACTGCATGGAGGGTTTGGCAAAATGTGATCATCGCCGCTTTCAGTAATTTGCATATTTTCAGTTTAAAACGTCGGAATTTCAATCTGCGAATGCGTGCAGGGAGCAGGAATTTGGCTCCAAAATATAACTCAAGGGTCGCATTTGAGATGTTTGGGATATTTGAAAACTGCATGGAGGGTTTGGGCAAAAGGTGACCAATCGTCGCTCTCAGAAATTGCATATTTTCGGTATAAAAAGTCGTAATTTCAAAGTGCGAATACGTGCAGAGAGCGCGAATTTGGCTCCAAAATATGGATCAAACGTCGAAATTGGGATGTTTGGGATATCTAGAAACTGCAGGGAGGGTTTGGACAAAATGTGCCCCGTCGCCGCTTTCAGTAATTTGGGTAAAATATTGTAATTCCAAACGGCGATTACGTGCAGAGAGCCAGAATTTTCCTTTAAAAATAGGGCTCAAGCGCCGATTTTCGGATGTTTGGGATATTTTATAAACTGCAGGGAGAGTTTGGGCAAAATGTGATCAATCGCTGCTTTCAGTAATTGGCATATTTTCGGTAAAAAATTTGTAATTTCAAACTGCGAATACGTGCAGAGAGCCAGAATTTGGGTAAAAAATATGGGTCAAGCGTAGAATTTGGGTTGTTTAGGATATTTGAAAATTGCAGGGAGGGTTTGGGCAAAATCTGCAACATCGCTGATCCCAGTAATTGGCATATATTCGCTTTAAAAAGTCGTAATTTTATACTGCGAATACGTGCAAAGAGTGAGAAATCATTTCCAAAATATTGCTCAAGCGCCGAATTTGGGATGTTTTGGAAATTTTAAAAAACTGCAGGGGGGCTTGGGCAAAATGTGACCCATCGTCGCTCTCAGTAAGTGGCATATTTTCGGTAAAAAAAGTCGTAATTTCAAAGTGCGAATACCTGCAGAGAGCGAGAATTTGGCTCCAAAATATGGATCAAGCGTCGAAATTTGGATGTTTGGGATATCTTAAAACTGCAGGGGAGGTTTGGACAAAATGTGACCCATCGCTGCTCCCAGTAATTGGTATATATTCGGTATAAAAAGTCGTAATTTCAATCTGCGAATACGTGCAGAGAGCCAGAATTTGGCTCCAAAATATGGCTCAAGGATCGCATTTAAGATGTTTGGGATATTTTGAAAACTGCAGGGGGGTTTGGGCAAAAGGTGACCCATCGTCGCTCTCAGAAATTGGCATATTTTCGGTAAAAAAAGTCGTAATTTCAAGTGCGAATACGTGCAGAGAGCGAGAATTTGGCTCTAAAATATGGATCAAGCGTCGAAATTTCGATGTTTGGGATATCCTAAAAACTGCAGGGGGGGTTTGGGCAAAATGTGACCCATCGCCGCTTTCAGTAACTGGCATATTTTGGGTATAAAATCGTAATTTCACACGGCGATTACGTGCAGAAGCCAGAATTTGCCTCCAAAATATGGCTCAAGCGTCGAATTTAGAATTTTTGGGATATTTTAAATACTGCAGGGAGGGTTTGGGCAAAATGAGATCCATCGACACTTTCAATAATTGGCATATTTTCTGTATAAAAAGTCGTAATTTAAATCCCCGAATACGTGAAGAGAGCCAGAATTTAGCTCAGAAATATTGCTCAAGAGTCGAATTTGGGATGTTTGTGATATTTTGAAAACTGCTGGGGCGGTTTGGGCAAAATGTGACCCATCGCTGCTGCAAGTAATAGGCATATATTCGGAATAAAAAGTCGTAATTTCAAACTGCAAATACGTGCAGAGAGCGAGAGTTTTTGCTTCAAAATATTGCTCAAGCGTTCGAATTTGGGATGTTTGGGATATTTTGAAAACTGCAGGAGGGTTTGGGCAAAATGTGACAAATCGCCGGTTACATTAATTGGCATATTTTCGGTATAAAATTCGTATTTTCAAACGGCGAATACGTGCAGAGAGCCAAAATTGGCTCCAAAATATGGCTCAAGCGTTGAATTTGGGATGTTTGGGATATTTTGAAAACTGCAGGGAGGGTTTGGGCAAAATGTGCCTCATCACAGCACTCAGTAATTGGCATATTTTCGGTTATAAAATGTCGTAGTTTCAAACTCCGAATACGTGCAGAGCCAGAATTTGGCTCCTAAATATTACTCTAGCGTCGAATTTGGGGTGTTTGTGATAATTTGAAACTGTAGGGAGCGTTTAGGCAAAATGTGACCCATCGCTGCTTTCAATAATTGGCATATTTTCGGTATAAAAAGTCGTAATTTCAAACTGCGAATACGTGCAGAAAGCCAGAATTTGGCTCCAAAATATGGCTCAAGCGACCAATTTTGGATGTTTGGGATATTTTGAAAACTGCAGGGTGGGTTTGGGCAAAATGTGACCCATCGACGGTCTCAGTATTTGTCCTATTTTCGGTATAAAATGTCAAAATTTGAAAGTGCGAATACATGCAGAGAGCGAGAATTTGGCTCCAAAATATGGATCAAGCGTGGAAATTGGGATGTTTGGGATAACTTGAAAACTGCAGGGAGGGTTTGAGCAAACTGTGATTCATCGCCGCCTATAGTAATGGCAGAATTTCGGGATAAAAAGTCGTAATTTCAAACAGCGAATACGTGCAGAGAGCCAAATTTTGGCTCCAAAATATGGCTCAAGCGTTTAATTTACGATGTTTTGAATATTTTGAAAACTGCAGGGGGGTTTGGGCAAAATGAGACCCATCGCTACTCTCAGAAATTTGCATATTTTCGGTATAAAAATTCGTAATTTCAAACAGCGAATACGTGCAGAGAGTCAGAATTTGGCTATAAAATATGGCTCAAGCGTCGAATTTCGGATGTTTGAGATAATTTGAAAACTGCAGGAGGGTTTGGGCAAAATATGACCCATCGCCACACTCCGTAATTGGCATATTTTCGGTATAAAAAGTCGTAATTTCAAACTGCGAATACGTGCAGAGAGCCAGAAATTGGCTCCTTTATCATTACTCAATCTTTGAATTTGGGATGTTTGGGATATTTTGAAAACTACAGGGAGGGTTTGGGCAAAATGTGACCCATCGCCGCACTCAGTAATAGGCCTATTTTCGGTATAAAAAGTCTTAATTTCAAACTGCGAATACGTACAGAGAGCCAGAATTTGACTCCAAAATATGGCACAGGGGGCGAATTTGGATGTTTGAGATATTTTAAAAACTGCATGGGGGGTTTGGGCAAAGTGTGACCCATCGCCGCTCTCAGTAATTGGAATATTTTCGGTATAACAAGTCGTAATTTCAAAGTGCGAATACGTGCAGAAACGAGAATTTGGCTCCAAAACATGGATCAAGCGTCGAATTTGTGATGTTTGTGATATTTTGAAAACTGCAGGGGGGGTTTTGGGCAAAATGTGACCCATCGCCGTTCAGTAATTGGCATATATTCGGTTTAAAAAGTCGTAATTTCAAGCTGCGAATGCGTAGAGAGAGCGAGAATTTGGCTCCAAAATATTGCTCAAGCGTCAAATTTGGGATGTTCGGATCTTTTGAAAACTGCATGGGGGGTTTGGGCTAATGTGACTTATCGCTGCTTTCAGTAATTGGCATATTTTGGGTATAAAAGGTCGTAATTTTAAAGTGCGAATACGTGCAGAGAGCGAGAATTTGGCTCCAAAATATGGATCAAGCGTCGAAATTTGGATGTTTGGGATATCTTGAAAACTGCAGGGGGGTTTGGGCAAAATGTGACCCATCGCCGCTTTCAGTAACTGGCATATTTTGGGTATAAAAATCGTAATTTCACACGGCGATTACGTGCAGAAAGCCAGAATTTGCCTCCAAAATATGGCTCAAGCGTCGAATTTAGAATTTTTGGGATATTTTAAATACTGCAGGGAGGGTTTGGGCAAAATGTGATCCATCGACACTTTCAATAATTGGCATATTTTCTGTATAAAAAGTCGTAATTTAAATCCCCGAATACGTGAAGAGAGCCAGAATTTAGCTCAGAAATATTGCTCAAGAGTCGAATTTGGGATGTTTGTGATATTTTGAAAACTGCTGGGGCGGTTTGGGCAAAATGTGACCCATCGCTGCTGCAAGTAATAGGCATATATTCGGAATAAAAAGTCGTAATTTCAAACTGCAAATACGTGCAGAGAGCCAGAGTTTTTGCTTCAAAATATTGCTCAAGCGTCGAATTTGGGATGTTTGGGATATTTTGAAAACTGCAGGGAGGGTTTGGGCAAAATGTGACAAATTGCCGGTTACATTAATTGGCATATTTTCGGTATAAAATTCGTATTTTCAAACGGCGAATACGTGCAGAGAGCCAAAATTTGGCTCCAAAATATGGCTCAAGCGTTGAATTTGGGATGTTTGGAATATTTTGAAAACTGCAGGGGGATTTGGGCAAAATGTGACCCATCGCTGCTCACAGAAATTTGCATATTTTCGGTATAAAAAGTCGTAAATTCAAACGGCGAATACGTGCAGAGAGCCAGAATTTGGCTCCAAAATATGGCTCAAGCGTTGAATTTGGGATGTTTGGGATATTTTGAAAACTGCAGGGAGGGTTTGGGCAAAATGTGCCTCATCACAGCACTCAGTAATTGGCATATTTTCGGTATAAAATGTCGTAGTTTCAAACTCCGAATACGTGCAGAGCCAGAATTTGGCTCCTAAATATTACTCTAGCGTCGAATTTGGGGTGTTTGTGATAATTTGAAAACTGTAGGGAGCGTTTAGGCAAAATGTGACCCATCGCTGCTTTCAGTAATTGGCATATTTTCGGTATAAAAAGTCGTAATTTCAAACTGCGAATACGTGCAGAAAGCCAGAATTTGGCTCCAAAATATGGCTTAAGCGACCAATTTTGGATGTTTGGGATATTTTGAAAACTGCAGGGTGGGTTTGGGCAAAATGTGACCCATCGACGGTCTCAGTATTTGTCCTATTTTCGGTATAAAATGTCAAAATTTGAAAGTGCGAATACATGCAGAGAGCGAGAATTTGGCTCCAAAATATGGATCAAGCGTTGAAATTGGGATGTTTGGGATAACTTGAAAACTGCAGGGAGGGTTTGAGCAAACTGTGATTCATCGCCGCCTATAGTAATTGGCATAATTTCGGGATAAAAAGTCGTAATTTCAAACAGCGAATACGTGCAGAGAGCCAAATTTTGGCTCCAAAATATGGCTCAAGCGTTTAATTTACGATGTTTTGAATATTTTGAAAACTGCAGGGGGGTTTGGGCAAAATGAGACCCATCGCTACTCTCAGAAATTTGCATATTTTCGGTATAAAAATTCGTAATTTCAAACAGCGAATACGTGCAGAGAGTCAGAATTTGGCTATAAAATATGGCTCAAGCGTCGAATTTCGGATGTTTGAGATAATTTGAAAACTGCAGGGAGGGTTTGGGCAAAATATGACCCATCGCCACACTCCGTAATTGGCATATTTTCGGAATAAAAATTCGTAATTTCAAACTGCGAATACGTGCAGAGAGCCAGAAATTGGCTCCTAAATATTACTCAATCTTTGAATTTGGGATGTTTGGGATATTTTGAAAACTACAGGGAGGGTTTGGGCAAAATGTGACCCATCGCCGCACTCAGTAATAGGCCTATTTTCGGTATAAAAAGTCTTAATTTCAAACTGCGAATACGTACAGAGAGCCAGAATTTGACTCCAAAATATGGCACAGGGGGCGAATTTGGGATGTTTGAGATATTTTAAAAACTGCATGGGGGGTTTGGGCAAAGTGTGACCCATCGCCGCTCACAGTAATTGGCATATATTCGATTTTAAAAGTCGTAATTTCTTACTGCGAATACGTACAGAGAGCGTGAATTTGGTTCCAAAATATTACTCAAGCGTCGAATTTGGGATGTTTGAAAAATTTTGAAAACTGCAGAGGGGCTTGGGCAAAATGTGACCCATCGACTGTATCAGTAATTGGCATATTTTCGGTATAAAAAGTCGTAATTTCAAACTGCGAATACGTGCAGAAAGCCAGAATTTGGCTTCAAAATATTGCTCAAGTTTCGAATTTGGGATGTTTGGGATATTTTGAAAACTGCAGGGTGGGTTTGGGCAAAATGTGACCCATCGCCGCTCTCAGTAATTGGCATATTTTGGGTATGAAAAGTCTTAATTTCAAACTGCGAATACGTACAGAGAGCCAGAATTTGACTCCAAAATATGGCTCAAGCGTCGAATTTGGGATGTTTGGGGGAATTTGAAAACTGCAGGGAGGGTTTGGGCAAAATGTGACCAATCGCCGCACTCAGTAATTGGCGTATTTACGGTATAAAAAGTCGTAGTTTCAAACTGCGAATACGTGCAGAGACCCAGAATTTGGCTCCTAAATACTACTCAATCGTTGAATTTGGGACGTATTAGATAATCGAAAACTTCAGGGAGCGTTTAGGCAAAATGTGACCAACGCCGCTTTCAGTAATTGGCTTATTTTCGGTATAAAAAGTCGTAGTTTCAAACTGCGAATTACTCTAGCGTCGAATTTGGGATGTTTGGGATATTTTGAAAACTGCAGGGTGCGTTTAGACAAAATGTGACCCATCGCGGCTTTCAGTAATTGGCATATTTTCGGTACAAAATGTCGTAATTTCAAACTGCGAATTCGACGCTAGAGTAATTCGCAGTTTGAAACACTCAAATTTGGTAATATAGTGACTTTTTTCACGTTTTTCTTATAGTGTGATTTCACGTAAATATATTCGTTTTTACCAATATTTCGATGCTACTTTATGTTTTCTCACGATATATGATTTGGCCTTCAAATCTCAGAATTTCGCCTAATATTACATTTTTTAGCTAGTTTTCCTGCATTTGGTTTGTATAAAAAATCATCGAATTTAGCAATATTTTGTCGTTCATCATCCCCCTTTTCCCTTATGTGTAAAATACTGTGTAAGATATGGAAAGAGGAGAAGTTCTGTTTTTATTGCATATATCGACGTTTCAGCTGGATTAGAGCGGTTTTACGTGTACATCTTCCATTGGTAATATAAACGGAAAATCAGGAACATTTTAGTTAATTCTAATGAAAACACATCGATTTTTATCATTTGTATTGGAACCAACATTTTAATATGTCTTTTCTAGGATCTAAATGATACGAAATCTCGCTTTTTAATTTGAAGTTAAAATCCCCAAATTTGGTAATATAGTGACTTTTTTCACGTTTTTCATGTAGTGTGATTTTACGTATATATATTCGTTTATACCAATATTTCGATACTACTTAATGTTTTCTCACGATATATGATTTAGCTTTGAAATCTCAGAATTTCGCATAATATTACATTTTTTAGCTAGTTTTCCTGCATTTGGTTTGTATAAAAAATCATCGAATTTAGCAATATTTTGTCGTTCATCATCCCCCTTTTCCCTTATATGATTTAAACAAAATATCATCGAATTAGGCAATATTTTGCCGTTATTTCCCGGTTCTGTAAATTTTCAGTTTATTGTTATTAATTCAATATATATACGATAAAAATGATGCAAACACATAATTGGTTAGAAATCATCTATAAATACTTTATTTTCAACCAACTGTTTGTTTCTCGTTAAGATACTGTGTAAGATATTTAAAAGGGGAAAAGTTCTGTTTTTATTGCATATATCGACGTTTCAGCCAGATTAGAGCGGTTTTACGTGTACATCTTCCATTGGTTATATAAACATAAAATCAGGAACATTTTAGTAAATTCTAATGAAAACACATTGATTTTTATCATTTGTATTGGAAACAACATTTTAATATGTCTTTTCTGGGAGCTAAGTAATACGAAACCTCGCCATATAATTTGAAGTTAAACTCCTCAAATTTGGTAATATAGTGACTTTTTCACGTTTTTCATGTAGTGTGATTTTACGTAAATATATTCGTTTTTACCAATATTTCGATACTACTTCATGTTTTCTCACGATATATGATTTGGCCTTCAAATCTCAGAATTTCGCATAATATTGCATTTTTTGGCAAGTTTTCTTGCATTTTGTTTTGTACTAAAAATCATCGAATTTAGCAATATTTTGACGTTTATCATCCCCCTTTTCCTTTATGTGATTTAAACAAAATATGATGGAATTAGGCAATATTTTGCAGTTTTTCCACGTTTTTGTGAATTTTCAGTTTATTGTTAATAATTTATTATATATACGATAAAAATGATGCAAACACATAATTGATTAGAAATTAACCTTAAATACTTAATTTTCAATCAACTATTTGTTTCTCGTTAAAATACTGTGTAAGATATTGAAAGGGGAGAAGTTCTGTTTTTATTGCATATATCGACGTTTCAGCTGGATTAGAGCGGTTTTACGTGTATATCTTCCATTGGTAATATAAACGGAAAATCAGGAACATTTTAGTTAATTCTAATGAAAACACATCGATTTTTATCATTTGTATTGGAAACAACATTTTAATATGTCTTTTCTGGGATGTTAGTAATACGAAACCTTGCCTTATAATTTGAAGTTAAAATACTCAAATTTGGTAATATAGTGACTTTTTTCACGTTTTTCATGTAGTGTGATTTTACGTAAATATATTCGTTTTTACCAATATTTCCATGCTACTTTATGTTTTCTCACGATATTTGATTTGGCCTTCAAATCTCAGAATTTCGCATAATATTGAATTTTAAAGCAAGTTTTCTTGCATTTTGTTTTGTACTAAAAATCATCGAATTTAGCAATATTTTGACGTTTATCATCCCCATTTTCCTTTATGTGATTTAAACAAAATATCATCGAATTAGGCAATATTTTGTCGTTTTTCCACGTTTTTGTGAATTTTCAGTTTATTGTTATTAATTTATTAAATATACAATAAAAATGATGCAAACACATAATTGGTTAGAAATTAACCTTAAATACTTAATTTTCAATCAACTATTTGTTTCTCGTTAAAATACTGTGTATTATATTGAAAGGGGAGAAGTTCTCTTTTTATTGCATATATCGACGTTTCAGCTGGATTAGAGCGGTTTTACGTGTACATCTTCCATTGGTAATATAAACGGAAAATCAGGAACATTTTAGTTAATTCTAATGAAAAGACATCGATTTTTATCATTTGTACTGGAACCAACATTTTAATATGACTTTTCTAAGATCTAAATGATACGAAACCTCGCTTTATAATTTGAAGTTAAAATCCTCATATTTGGTAATATAGTGACTTTTTTCACGTTTTTCATGTAGTGTGATTTTACGTAAATATATTCGTTTTTACCAATATTTCGATACTACTTCATGTTTTCTCACGATATATGATTTGGCCTTCAAATCTCAGAATTTCGCATAATATTGCATTTTTTGGCAAGTTTTCTTGCATTTTGTTTTGTACTAAAAATCATCGAATTTAGCAACATTTTGACGTTTATCATCCCCCTTTTCCTTTATGTGATTTAAACATAATATCATATAATTAGGCACTATTTTGCCGTTTTTCCACGTTTTTGTGAATTTTCAGTTTATTGTTATTAATTTATTATATACAATAAAAATGATGCAAACACATAATTGGTTAGAAATTAACCTTAAATACTTATTTTTCAATCAACCATTTGTTTCTCGTTAAAACACTGTGTATTATATTGGAAGGGGAGAAGTTCTGTTTTTATTGCATATATCGATGTTTCAGCCGGATTAGAGCGGTTTTACGTGTACATCTTCCATTGGTAATATAAACGGAAAATCAGGAACCTTAAATACTTAATTTTCAATCAGCTATTTGTTTCTCGTTAAAATATTGTGTAAGATATTGAAAGGGGAGATGTTCTGTTTTTATTGCATATATCGACGTTTCAGCTGGATTAGACCGGTTTTACGTGTACTTCTTCCATTGGTAATATAAACGGAAAATCAGGAACATTTTAGTTAATTCTAATGAAAACACATTGATTTTTATCATTTGTATTGGAAACAACATTTTAATATGTCTTTTCTGGGATCTTAGTAATACGAAACCTCGATATATAATTTGAAGTTAAAATACTCAAATTTGGTAATATGCAAATTAATTAATTAAAATATGCAAATTAATGTTTCCGGCGATTTGTTACATTTTGCCCAAACCCTCCCTGCAGTTTTCAAAATATCCCAAACATCCCAAATTCGACGCTTGAGCAATATTTTGAAGCAAAAACTCACGCTCTCTGCACGTATTTGCAGTTTGAAATTACGACTTTTTATTCCGAATATATGCCTATTACTTGGAGCAGCGATGGGTCACATTTTGCCCAAACCCCCCCAGCAGTTTTCAAAATATCACAAACATCCCAAATTCGACGCTTGAGCAATATTTTGAAGCAAAAACTCTCGCTCTCTGCACGTATTCGCAGTTTGAAATTACGACTTTTTATACCGAAAATAGGCCTATTACTGAGAGCGGCGATGGGTCACATTTTGCCCAAACCCTCCCTGCAGTTTTCAAATTATCCCAAACATCCGAAATTCGACGCTTGAGCCATATTTTGGAGCCAAATTCTGGCTCTCTGCACGTATTCGCTGTTTGAAATTACGACTTTTTATACCGAAAATATGCAAATTTCTGAAAGTAGCGATAGGTCACATTTTGCCAAACCCCCCTGCAGTTTTCAAAATATTCAAAACATCCCAAATTAAACGCTTGAGCCATATTTTGGAGCCAAAATTTGGCGCTCTGCACGTATTCGCCGTTTGAAATCACGACTTTTTATCCCGAAATTATGCCTATTACTATAGGCGGCGATGAATCACATTTTGCCCAAACCCTCCCTGCAGTTTTCAAGATATCCCAAACATACCAATTTCAACGCTTGATCCATATTTCGGAGCCAAATTCTCGCTCTCTGCATGTATTCGAACTTTGAAATTATGACATTTTATACCGAAAATAGGACAAATACTGAGACCGTCGATGGGTCACATTTTGCCCAAACCCACCCCTGCAGTTTTCAAAATATCCCAAACATTCAAAATTGGTCGCTTGAGCCATATTTTGGAGCCAAATTCTGGCTTTCTGCACGTATTCGCAGTTTGAAATTACGACATTTTATACCGAAAATATGCCAATTACTGAGAGCAGCGATGGGTCACATTTTGCCTAAACGCTCCCTACAATTTTCAAAATATCCCAAACATCCCAAATTCAACGCTAGAGTAATATTTAGGAGCCAAATTCTGGCTTTCTGCACGTATTCGCAGTTTGAAACTACGACTTTTTATACCGAAAATATGCCAATTACTGAGTGCGGCGAAAAGGCACATTTTGCCCAAACCCTCCCTGCAGTTTTGAAAATAACCCAAAACTCCAAATTCGACGCTTGAGCCATATTTAGGAGCCAAATTCTGGCTCTCTGCACGTATTCGCCGTTTGAATTTACGACTTTTTATACCGAAAATATGCAAATTTCTGTGAGCAGCGATGGGTCACACTTTGCCCAAACCCCCCATGCAGTTTTCAAACTATTTCAAACATCCCAAATTCGACCCTTGTGCCATATTTTGGAGTCAAATTCTGGCTCTCTGTACGTATTCGCAGTTTGAAATTAAGAATTTTCATACCAAAATATGCCAATTACTGAGATCGGCGATGGGTCACATTTTGCCCAAACCCACCCTGCAGTTTTCAAAATATCCCAAACATCCCAAATTCGACGCTTGAGCCATACTTTTGAAGCTAAATTCTGGCTCTCTGCACGTATTCGCAGATTGAAATTACGACTTTTTATACCGAATATATAGCAATTACCGGGAGCAGCGATGGGTCACATTTTGCCCAAACCTCCCGTGCAGTTTTCAAAATATCACAAACATCGCAAATTCGACGCTTGAGCCATATTTTGGAGCCAAATTGTGGCTCTCTTCACGTATTCGCAGTTTGAAATTACGACTTTTTATACCGAAAATATGCCAATTACTGATAGCGTCGATGGGTCACATTTTGCCCAAGCCCCTCTGCAGTTTTCAAAATTTTTCAAACATCCCAAATTCGACGCTTGAGCAATATTTTAGAACCAAATTCTCGCTCTCTGTACGTATTCGCAGTATGAAATTACGACTTTTAAAGCCGAATATATGCCAATTACTGGGAGCGGCGATGGGTCACATTTTGGCCAAACCCCCCTGCAGTTTTCAAAATATGACAAACATCCCAAATTCGACGCTTGAGCCATATTTTGGAGCCAAATTATGGCTCTCTGCACGTATTCGCTGTTTGAAATTACGACTTTTTATTCAGAAAATATGCCAATTGATGAAAGCGGCGATGGATCATATTTTGCCCAAACACTCCCTGCAGTTTTCAAAATATCCCAAACATCACAAATTCGACGCTTGAGCCATATTTTGGAGCCAAATTCTTGCTCTCTGCACGTATTCGCTGTTTGAAATTACGACTTTTTATACAGAAAATATGCCAATTACTGAAAGCGGCGATGGATCACATTTTGCCCAAACTCTCACTGCAGTTTATAAAATATCCCAAACATCCCAAAATCGGCGCTTGAGCCCTATTTTAAAGGAGAATTCTGGCTCTCTGCACGTAATCGCCATTTGAAATTACAATATTTATATACAAAATATGCCAATTACTGAAAGCGGCGATGGGTCACATTTTGTCCAAACCCTCCCTGCCATTTTTAGATATCCCAAACATCCCAATTTCGACGCTTGATCCATATTTTGGAGCCAAATTCGCGGTCTCTGCACGTATTCGCACTTTGAAATTACGAATTTATATACCGAAAATATGCCAATTACTGAGAGTGGCGATGAGTCAATTTATGCCCAAACCCTGCCCGGCAGTTTTCAAAATATCCCGAACATCCGAAATTCGATATGGCTTGAGCTATATGTAGGAACCAAATTGTTGCTCTCTGCAGGAATTCGCAGTTTGAAATTACGACTTTTTATACCGAAAATATGCAAACTTCTGAGAGCAGCGATGGGTCACATTTTGCCCAAACCCTCCCTGCAGTTTTTAAGATATCCCAAACATCCAAATTTTGACGCTTGATCCATATTTTGGAGCCAAATTCTCGCTCTCTGCACGTATTCGCACTTTGAAATTACGACTTTTTTTACCGAAAATATGCCAATTTCAATATGCGAACACGTGCAGAGAGCCAGAATTTGGCTCCAAAATATGGCTCAAGGGTCGCATTTGAGATGTTTTGGATATTATGAAAACTGCATGGGGAATTGGGCAAAATGTGACACATCGCCGCTCTCAGTAATTGGCATATTTTCGGAATAAAAAGTCGTAATTTCAATCCCCGAATACTTGAAGAGAGCCAGAATTTAGCTCCAAAATTTGGCTCAAGAGTCGAATTTGGGATGTTTGTGATATTTTGAAAACTGCTGGGGGGGTTTGGGCAAAATGTGACCCATCGCTGCTCCAAGTAATAGGCATATATTCGGAATAAAAAGTCGTAATTACAAACTGCGAATACGTGCAGAGAGCGAGAATTTTTGCTCCAAAATATTGCTCAAGCGTCGAATTTGGGATGTTTGGGATATTTTGAAAACAACAGGGAGGGTTTGGGCAAAATGTGACAAATCGCCGCTTTCATTAATTTGCATATTTTCGGTATAGAATTCGTAATTTCAAACTGCGAATACGTGCAGAGAGCCAAAGTTTCGCTCCAAAATATGACTCAAGCGTTGAATTTGGGATGTTTGGAATATTTTGAAAACTGCAAGGGGGTTTGGGCAATATGTGACCCATCGCTGCTCTCAGAAATTTACATATTTTCGGTATAAAAAGTCGTAAATTCAAACGGCGAATACGTGCAGAGAGCCAGAATTTGGCTCCAAAATATGACTCAAGCGTCGAATTTGGGATGTTTGGGATATTTTGAAAACTGCAGGGAGGGTTTGGGCAAAATGTGATTCATCGCCGCCTATAGTAATTAGCATAATTTCGGTATAAAAATTCGTAATTTCAAGCGGCGAATACGTGCAGAGCCAATATTTGGCTCCAAAATATTGCTCAAGCGTCGAATTTGGGATGTTTGGGGGAATTTGAAAACTGCAGGGAGGGTTTGGGCAAAATGTGACCAATCGCCGCACTCTGTAATTGGCGTATTTGCGGTATAAAAAGTCGTAGTTTCAAACTGCGAATACGTGCAGAGACCCAGAATTTGGCTCCTAAATACTACTCAATCGTTGAATTTGGGACGTATTAGATAATCGAAAACTTCAGGGAGCGTTTAGGCAAAATGTGACCATCGCCGCTTTCAGTAATTGGCTTATTTTCGGTATAAAAAGTCGTAGTTTCAAACTGCGAATTACTCTAGCGTCGAATTTGGGATGTTTGGGATATTTTGAAAACTGCAGGGTGCGTTTAGACAAAATGTGACCCATCGCGGCTTTCAGTAATTGGCATATTTTCGGTACAAAATGTCGTAATTTCAAACTGCGAATACGTGCAGAAAGCCAGAACTTGGCTCCAAAATATGGCTCAAGCTACGAATTTGGATGTTTGGGATAATTTGAAAACTGCAGGGTGGGTTTGGGCAAAATGTGACCCATCGCCATTTGACCCATTTAAGGTTAATTTCTAACCAATTATGTGTTTGCATCATTTTTATTGTATATTTAATAAATTAATAACAATAAACTGAAAATTCACAAAAACGTGGAAAAACGGCAAAATATTGCCTAATTCGATGATATTTTGTTTAAATCACATAAAGGAAAATGGGGATGATAAACGTCAAAATATTGCTAAATTCGATGATTTTTAGTACAAAACAAAATGCAAGAAAACTTGCTTTAAAAAGCAATATTATGCGAAATTCTGAGATTTGAAGGCCAAATCAAATATCGTGAGAAAACATAAAGTAGCATGGAAATATTGGTAAAAAGAATATATTTACGTAAAATCACACTACATGAAAACGTGAAAAAGTCACTATATTACCAAATTTGAGTATTTTAACTTCAAATTATAAGGCAAGGTTTCGTATTACTAACATCCCAGAAAAGACATATTAAAATGTTGTTTCCAATACAAATGATAAAAATCGATGTGTTTTCATTAGAATTAACTAAAATGTTCCTGATTTTCCGTTTATATTACCAATGGAAGATGTACACGTAAAACCGGTCTAATCCAGCTGAGACGTCGATATATGCAATAAAAACAGAACTTCTCCCCTTTCAATATCTTACACAATATTTTAACGAGAAACAAATAGTTGATTGAAAATTAAGTATTTAAGGTTCCTGATTTTCCGTTTATATTACCAATGGAAGATGTACACGTAAAACCGCTCTAATCCGGCTGAAACGTTGATATATGCAATAAAAACAGAACTTCTCCCCTTTCAATATCTTACACAATATTTTAACGTGAAACAAATAATTGATTGAATATTAGGTATTTAAGGTTAATTTCTAACCAATTATGTGTTTGCATCATTTTTATTGTATATATAATAAATTAATAACAATAAACTGAAAATTCACAAAAACGTGGAAAAACGGCAAAATATTGCCTAATTTTTGATATTATGTTTAAATCACATAAAGGAAAAGGGGGATGATAAACGTCAAATTATTGCTAAATTCGATGATTTTTAGTACAAAACAAAATGCAAGAAAACTTGCCAAAAAATGCAATATTATGCGAAATTCTGAGATTTGAAAGCTAAATCATATACCGTGAGAAAACATGAAGTAGTATCGAAATATTGGTAAAAACGAATATATTTACGTAAAATCACACTACATGAAAAACGTGAAAAAAGTCACTATATTACCAAATATGAGGATTTTAACTTCAAATTATAAAGCGAGGTTTCGTATCATTTAGATCCTAGAAAAGTCATATTAAAATGTTGGTTCCAGTACAAATGATAAAAATCGATGTCTTTTCATTAGAATTAACTAAAATGTTCCTGATTTTCCGTTTATATTACCAATGGAAGATGTACACGTAAAACCGCTCTAATCCAGCTGAAACGTCGATATATGCAATAAAAAGAGAACTCCTCCCCTTTCAATATAATACACAGTATTTTAACGAGAAACAAATAGTTGATTGAAAATTAAGTATTTAAGGTTAATTTCTAACCAATTATGTGTTTGCATCATTTTTATTGTATATTTAATAAATTAATAACAATAAACTGAAAATTCACAAAAACGTGGAAAAACGGCAAAATATTGCCTGATTCGATGATATTTTGTTTAAATCACATAAAGGAAAATGGGGATGATAAACGTCAAAATATTGCTAAATTCGATGATTTTTAGTACAAAACAAAATGCAAGAAAACTTGCTTTAAAATGCAATATTATGCGAAATTCTGAGATTTGAAGGCCAAATCAAATATCGTGAGAAAACATAAAGTAGCATGGAAATATTGGTAAAAACGAATATATTTACGTAAAATCACACTACATGAAAAACGTGAAAAAAGTCACTATATTACCAAATTTGAGTATTTTAACTTCAAATTATAAGGCAAGGTTTCGTATTACTAACATCCCAGAAAAGACATATTAAAATGTTGTTTCCAATACAAATGATAAAAATCGATGTGTTTTCATTAGAATTAACTAAAATGTTCCTGATTTTCCGTTTATATTACCAATGGAAGATATACACGTAAAACCGCTCTAATCCAGCTGAAACGTCGATATATGCAATAAAAACAGAACTTCTCCCCTTTCAATATCTTACACAGTATTTTAACGAGAAACAAATAGTTGATTGAAAATTAATTATTTAAGGTTCCTGATTTTCCGTTTATATTACCAATGGAAGATGTACACGTAAAACCGCTCTACTCCGGCTGAAACGTCGATATATGCAATAAAAACAGAACTTCTCCCCTTTCAATATCTTACACAGTATTTTAACGAGAAACAAATAGTTGATTGAAAATTAAGTATTTAAGGTTAATTTCTAACCAATTATGTGTTTGCATCATTTTTATCGTATATATAATAAATTATTAACAATAAACTGAAAATTCACAAAAACGTGGAAAAACTGCAAAATATTGCCTAATTCCATCATATTTTGTTTAAATCACATATAGGAAAAGGGGGATGATAAACGTCAAAATATTGCTAAATTCGATGATTTTTAGTACAAAACAAAATGCAAGAAAACTTGCCAAAAAATGCAATATTATGCGAAATTCTGAGATTTGAAGGCCAAATCATATATCGTGAGAAAACATGAAGTAGTATCGAAATATTGGTAAAAACGAATATATTTACGTAAAATCACACTACATGAAAAACGTGAAAAAGTCACTATATTACCAAATTTGAGGAGTTTAACTTCAAATTATATGGCGAGGTTTCGTATTACTTAGCTCCCAGAAAAGACATATTAAAATGTTGTTTCCAATACAAATGATAAAAATCAATGTGTTTTCATTAGAATTTACTAAAATTTTCCTGATTTTATGTTTATATAACCAATGGAAGATGTACACGTAAAACCGCTCTAATCTGGCTGAAACGTCGATATATGCAATAAAAACAGAACTTTTCCCCTTTTAAATATCTTACACAGTATCTTAACGAGAAACAAACAGTTGGTTGAAAATAAAGTATTTATAGATAATTTCTAACCAATTATGTGTTTGCATCATTTTTATCGTATATATATTGAATTAATAACAATAAACTGAAAATTTACAGAACCGGGAAATAACGGCAAAATATTGCCTAATTCGATGATATTTTGTTTAAATCATATAAGGGAAAAGGGGGATGATGAACGACAAAATATTGCTAAATTCGATGATTTTTTATACAAACCAAATGCAGGAAAACTAGCTAAAAAATGTAATATTATGCGAAATTCTGAGATTTGAAAGCTAAATCATATATCGTGAGAAAACATTAAGTAGTATCGAAATATTGGTATAAACGAATATATATACGTAAAATCACACTACATGAAAAACGTGAAAAAAGTCACTATATTACCAAATTTGGGGATTTTAACTTCAAATTAAAAAGCGAGATTTCGTATCATTTAGATCCTAGAAAAGACATATTAAAATGTTGGTTCCAGTACAAATGATAAAAATCGATGTGTTTTCATTAGAATTAACTAAAATGTTCCTGATTTTCCGTTTATATTACCAATGGAAGATGTGCACGTAAAACCGATCTAATCCAGCTGAAACGTCGATATATGCAATAAAAACAGAACTTCTCCTCTTTCCATATCTTACACAGTATTTTACACATAAGGGAAAAGGGGGATGATGAACGACAAAATATTGCTAAATTCGATGATTTTTTATACAAACCAAATGCAGGAAAACTAGCTAAAAAATGTAATATTAGGCGAAATTCTGAGATTTGAAGGCCAAATCATATATCGTGAGAAAACATAAAGTAGCATCGAAATATTGGTAAAAACGAATATATTTACGTGAAATCACACTATAAGAAAAACGTGAAAAAGTCACTATATTACCAAATTTGAGTGTTTCAAACTGCGAATTACTCTAGCGTCGAATTCGCAGTTTGAAATTACGACATTTTGTACCGAAAATATGCCAATTACTGAAAGCCGCGATGGGTCACATTTTGTCTAAACGCACCCTGCAGTTTTCAAAATATCCCAAACATCCCAAATTCGACGCTAGAGTAATTCGCAGTTTGAAACTACGACTTTTTATACCGAAAATAAGCCAATTACTGAAAGCGGCGATGGTCACATTTTGCCTAAACGCTCCCTGAAGTTTTCGATTATCTAATACGTCCCAAATTCAACGATTGAGTAGTATTTAGGAGCCAAATTCTGGGTCTCTGCACGTATTCGCAGTTTGAAACTACGACTTTTTATACCGTAAATACGCCAATTACTGAGTGCGGCGATTGGTCACATTTTGCCCAAACCCTCCCTGCAGTTTTCAAATTCTCCCAAACATCCCAAATTCGACGCTTGAGCCATATTTTGGAGTCAAATTCTGGCTCTCTGTACGTATTCGCAGTTTGAAATTAAGACTTTTCATACCCAAAATATGCCAATTACTGAGAGCGGCGATGGGTCACATTTTGCCCAAACCCACCCTGCAGTTTTCAAAATATCCCAAACATCCCAAATTCGAAACTTGAGCAATATTTTGAAGCCAAATTCTGGCTTTCTGCACGTATTCGCAGTTTGAAATTACGACTTTTTATACCGAAAATATTCCAATTACTGATACAGTCGATGGGTCACATTTTGCCCAAGCCCCTCTGCAGTTTTCAAAATTTTTCAAACACCCAAATTCGACGCTTGAGTAATATTTTGGAACCAAATTCACGCTCTCTGTACGTATTCGCAGTAAGAAATTACGACTTTTAAAATCGAATATATGCCAATTACTGTGAGCGGCGATGGGTCACATTTTGGCCAAACCCTCCCTGCAGTTTTCAAAATATGACAAACATCCCAAATTCGACGCTTGAGCAATATTTTGGAACCAAATTCACGCTCTCTGTACGTATTCGCAGTAAGAAATTACGACTTTTTATACCGAAAATAGGCCTATTACTGAGTGCAGCGATGGGTCACATTTTGCCCAAACCCTCCCTGCAGTTTTCAAAATATCCAAAACATCCCAAATTCAAAGATTGAGTAATATTTAGGAGCCAATTTCTGGCTCTCTGCACGTATTCGCAGTTTGAAATTTCGATTTTTATACCGAAAATAGGCCAATTACTGAGTGCGGCGATGGGTCATATTTTGCCCAAACCCTCCCTGCAGTTTTCAAATTATCTCAAACATCCGAAATTCGACGCTTGAGCCATATTTTGGAGCCAAATTCTGGCTCTCTGCACGTATTCGCCGTTTGAAATTACGAATTTTTATACCGAAAATATGCAAATTTCTGAGAGTAGCGATGGGTCACATTTTGCCCAAACCCCCCTGCAGTTTTCAAAATATTCAAAACATCCCAAATTAAAAGCTTGAGCCATATTTTGGAGCCAAAATTTGGCTCTCTGCACGTATTCCCCGTTTGAAATTACGACTTTTTATCCCGAAATTATGCCAATTAGTATAGGCGGCGATGAATCACATTTTGCTCAAACCCTCCCTGTTTTCAAGATATCCCAAACATCCCAATTTCAACGCTTGATCCATATTTTGGAGCCAAATTCTCGCTCTCTGCATGTATTCGCTCTTTCAAATTTTGACATTTTATACCGAAAATAGGACAAATACTGAGACCGTCGATGGGTCACATTTTGCACAAACCCACCCTGCAGTTTTCAAAATATCCCAAACATCCAAAATTGGTCGCTTGAGCCATATTTTGGAGCCAAATTCTGGCTTTCTGCACGTATTCGCAGTTTGAAATTACGACTTTTTATACCGAAAATATGCCAATTACTGAAAGCAGCGATGGGTCACATTTTGCCTAAACGCTCCCTACAGTTTTCAAAATATCACAAACACCACAAATTCGACGCTAGAGTAATATTTAGGAGCCAAATTCTGGCTCTGCACGTATTCGGAGTTTGAAACTACGACATTTTATACCGAAAATATGCCAATTACTGAGTGCTGCGATGAGGCACATTTTGCCCAAACCCTCCCTGCAGTTTTCAAAATATCCCAAACATCCCAAATTCGACGCTTGAGCCATATTTTGGAGCTAAATTCTGGCTCTCTGCACGTATTCGCCGTTCGAATTTACGACTTTTTATACCGATAATATGCAAATTTCTGTGAGCAGCGATGGGTCACATTTTGCCCAAATCCCCCTGCAGTTTTTAAAATATTCCAAACATCCCAAATTCAACGCTTGAGCCATATTTTTGAGCCAAATTTTGGCTCTCTGCACGTATTCGCCGTTTGAAATTACGAATTTTATACCGAAAATATGGCAATTAATGTAACCGGCGATTTGTCACATTTTGCCCAAACCCTCCCTGCAGTTTTCAAAATATCCCAAACATCCCAAATTCGACGCTTGAGCAATATTTTGAAGCAAAAACTCTCGCTCTCTGCACGTATTTGCAGTTTGAAATTACGACTTTTTATTCCGAATATATGCCTATTACTTGGAGCAGCGATGGGTCACATTTTGCCCAAACCGCCCCAGCAGTTTTCAAAATATCACAAACATCCCAAATTCGACTCTTGAGCAATATTTTGGAGCTAAATTCTGGCTCTCTTCACGCATTCGGGGATTTAAATTAAGACTTTTTATACCGAAAATATGCCAATTACTGAGAGCGGCGATGTGTCACATTTTGCCCAATTCCCCCTGCAGTTTTCAAAATATCCCAAACATCTCAAATGCGACCCTTGAGCCATATTTTGGAGCCTTATTCTGGCTCTCTGCACGTGTTCGCAGATTGAAATTACGGCTTTTTATACAGAAAATATGCCAATTATTGAAAGTGTCGATGGATCATATTTTGCCCAAACCCTCCCTGCCGTTTTTAAAATATCCCAAAAATTCAAAATTCGACGCTTGAGCCATATTTTGGAGGCAAATTCTGGCTTTCTGCACGTAATCGCCGTGTGAAATTACGATTTTTAATACCCAAAATAAGCCAGTTACTGAAAGCGGCGATGGGTCACATTTTGCCCAAACCCCCCCTGCAGTTTTTAAACACATCGATTTTTATCATTTGTACTGGAACCAACATTTTAATATGTCTTTTCTAGGATCTAAATGATACGAAACCTCGCTTTATAATTTGAAGTTAAAATCCTCAAATTTGATAATATAGTGACTTTTTTCAAGTTTTTCATGTAGTGTGATTTTACGTAAATATATTCGTTTTTACTAATATTTCGATACTACTTCATGTTTTCTCACGATATATGATTTAGCTTTCAAATCTCAGAATTTCGTATAATATTGCATTTTTTGGCAAGTTTTCTTGCATTTTGTTTTGTACTAAAAATCATCGAATTTAGCAATATTTTGACGTTTATCATCCCCCTTTTCCTTTATGTGATTTAAACAAAATATGATGGAATTAGGCAATATTTTGCAGTTTTTCCACGTTTTTGTGTATTTTCAGTTTATTGTTATTGATTTATTATATATACGATAAAAATGATGCAAACACATAATTGGTTAGAAATTAACCTTAAATACTTAATTTTCAATCAACTATATGTTTCTCGTTAAAATACTGTGTAAGATATTGAAAGGGGAGAAGTTCTGTTTTTATTGCATATATCGACGTTTCAGCCGGAGTAGAGCGGTTTTACGTGTGCATCTTCCATTGGTAATATTAACGGAAATTCAGGAACCTTAAATACTCAATTTTCAATCAACTATTTGTTTCTCGTTAAAATACTGTGTAAGATATTGAAAGGGAGAAGTTCTGTTTTTATTGCATATATCGACGTTTCAGCTGGATTAGAGCGGTTTTACGTGTACATCTTCCATTGGTAATATAAACGGAAAATCAGGAACATTTTAGTTAATTCTAATGAAAACACATCGATTTTTATCATTTGTATGGAAACAACATTTTAATATGTCTTTCTAGGATGTTAGTATACGAAACCTCGCTTATAATTTGAAGTAAAATCTCAAATTTGGTAATATAGTGACTTTTTCACGTTTTTCATGTAGTGTGATTTTACGTAAATATATTCGTTTTTACTATTTCGATACTACTTCATGTTTTCTCACGATATATGATTTGGCCTTCAAATCTCAGAATTTCGCATAATATTGCATTTTTTGGCAAGTTTTCTTGCATTTTGTTTTGTACTAAAAATCATCGAATTTAGCAATATTTTGACGTTTATCCTTTTCCTTTTCCTTATGTGATTTAAACAAAATATCATCGAATTAGGCAATATTTTGCCGTTTTTCACGTTTTTGTGAATTTTCAGTTTATTGTTATTAATTCCTTATATATACGATAAAAATGATGCAAACATATAATTGGTTAGAAATTAACCTTAAATACCTAATTTTCAATCAACTATTTGTTTCTCGTTAAAATACTGTGTAAGATATTGAAAGGGGAGATGTTCTGTTTTTATTGCATATATCGACGTTTCAGCCGGAGTAGAGCGGGGTTTAAGTGTACATCTTCCATTGGTAATATAAACGGAAAATCAGGAACCTTAAATACTTAATTTTCAATCAACTATTTGTTTCTCGTTAAAATACTGTGTATTATATTGAAAGTGGAGAAGTTCTGTTTTTATTGCATATATCGACGTTTCAGCTGGATTAGAGCGGTTTTACGTGTACATCTTCATTGGTAATATAAACGGAAAATCAGGAACATTTTAGTTAATTCTAATGAAAACACATCGATTTTTATCATTTGTACTGGAACCAACATTTTAATATGTCTTTTCTAGGAACTAAATGATACGAAACCTCGCTTTATAATTTGAAGTAAAATCCTCAAATTTGGTAATATAGTGACTTTTTTCACGTTTTTCATGTAGTGTGATTTTACGTAAATATATTCGTTTTACTAATATTTCGATACTACTTATGTTTTCTCACGATATGTGATTTGCTTCAAATCTCAGAATTTCGCATAATATTGCATTTTTTGCAGTTTTCTGCATTTGTTTGTACTAAAAATCATCGAATTTAGCAATATTTTGACGTTTATCATCCCCCTTTTCCTTATGTGATTTAAACAAAATATGATGAATTAGGCAATATTTTGCAGTTTTTCACGTTTTGTGAATTTTCAGTTTATTGTTATTATTTATTATATATACGATAAAAATGATGCAAACACATAATTGGTTAGAAATTAACCTAAATACTTATTTTCAATCACTATTTGTTTCTCGTTAAATACTGTGTAAGATATTGAAAGGGGAAAGTTCTGTTTTTATTGCATATATCGACGTTTCAGCCGGATTAGAGCGGTTTTACGTGTACATCTTCCATTGGTATATAAACAAAATCAGGAACATTTTAGTAATTCTAATGAAAACATTGATTTTTATCATTTGTATTGGAAACAACATTTTAATATGTCTTTTTGGGATCTAGTAATACGAAACCTCGCCATTAATTTGAAGTTAAACTCTCAAATTTTGTAATATTGTGACTTTTTTCACGTTTTTCATGTAGTGTGATTTTACGTAAATATATTCGTTTTACTATTTCGATACTACTTCATGTTTTCTCACGATATATGATTTGGCCTTCAAATCTCAGAATTTCGCATAATATTGCATTTTTTGGCAAGTTTTCTTGCATTTTGTTTTGTACTAAAAATCATCGAATTAGCAATATTTTGACGTTTATCATCCTTTTCCTTTATGATTTAAACAAAATATGATGAATTAGGCAATATTTTGCAGTTTTTCCACGTTTTGTGAATTTTCAGTTTATTGTTATTATTATATATACGATAAAAATGATGCAAACATATAATTGGTTAGAAATTAACCTTAAATACTTAATTTTCAATCAACTATTTGTTTCTCGTTAAAATACTGTGTAAGATATTGAAAGGGGAGATGTTCTGTTTTTATTGCATATATCGACGTTTCAGCCGGAGTAGAGCGGTTTAAGTGTGCATCTTCCATTGGTAATATAACGGAAAATCAGGAACCTTAAATACTCAATTTTCAATCAACTATTTGTTTCTCGTTAAAATACTGTGTAATATTGAAAGGGGAGAAGTTCTGTTTTTATTGCATATATCGACGTTTCAGCTGGATTAGAGCGGTTTTACGTGTACATCGTTCGTATTGGTAATATAAACGAAAATCAGGAACATTTTAGTTAATTCTAATGAAAACACATCGATTTTTATCATTTGTACTGGAACCAACATTTTAATATGTCTTTTCTAGGATCTAAATGATTCGAACCTCGCTTTATAATTTGAAGTTAAAATCCTCAAATTTGGTAATATAGTGACTTTTTTCACGTTTTTCATGTAGTGTGATTTTACGTAAATATATTCGTTTTACTAATATTTCGATACTACTTATGTTTTCTCACGATATATGATTTGCTTTGAAATCTCAGAATTTCGCATAATATTACATTTTTGCAGTTTTCTGCATTTGGTTTGTACTAAAAATCATCGAATTTAGCAATATTTTGACGTTTATCATCCCCCTTTTCCTTATGTGATTTAAACAAAATATCATCGAATTAGGCAATATTTTGCCGTTATTTCACGTTTTGTAATTTTCAGTTTATTGTTATTATTTATTATATACCATAAAAATGATGCAAACACATAATTGTTAGAAATTAACCTAAATACTTATTTTCAACAACTATTTGTTTCTCGTTAAGATACTGTGTAAGATATTTAAAGGGGAAAAGTTCTGTTTTTATTGCATATATCGACGTTTCAGCCGGAGTAGAGCGGTTTTACATGTGCATCTTCCATTGGTAATATTAACGGAAAATCAGGAACCTTAAATACTCAATTTTCAATCAACTATTTGTTTCTCGTTAAAATACTGTGTAAGATATTGAAAGGGGAGAAGTTCTGTTTTTATTGCATATATCGACGTTTCAGCTGGATTAGAGCGGTTTTACGTGTACATCGTTTTACGTATTGGTAATATAAACGGAAAATCAGGAACATTTTAGTTAATTCTAATGAAAACACATCGATTTTTATCATTTGTACTGGAACCAACATTTTAATATGTCTTTTCTAGGATCTAAATGATTCGAAACCTCGCTTTATAATTTGAAGTTAAAATCCTCAAATTTGGTAATATAGTGACTTTTTTCACGTTTTTCATGTAGTGTGATTTTACGTAAATATATTCGTTTATACCAATATTTCGATACTACTTAATGTTTTCTCACGATATGTGATTTAGCTTTGAAATCACAGAATTTCGCATAATATTACATTTTTTAGCTAGTTTTCCTGCATTTGGTTTGTATAAAAAATCATCGAATTTAGCAATATTTTGTCGTTCATCATCCCCCTTTTCCCCTTTGTGATTTAAACAAAATATCATCGAATTAGGCAATATTTTGCCGTTATTTCACGTTTCTGTAAATTTTCAGTTTATTGTTATTAATTCAATATATATACCATAAAAATGATGCAAACACATAATTGTTTAGAAATTATCCATAAATACTTTATTTTCAACCAACTATTTGTTTCTCGTTAAGATACTGTGTAAGATATTTAAAAGGGGAAAAGTTCTGTTTTTATTGCATATATCGACGTTTCAGCCGGATTAGAGCGGTTTTACTTGTACATCTTCCATTGGTTATATAAACATAAAATCAGGAACATTTTAGTAAATTCTAATGAAAACACATTGATTTTTATCATTTGTATTGGAAACAACATTTTTATATGTCTTTTCTGGGATC
>NW_027189314.1:275358-304936 GCF_040958095.1 Procambarus clarkii | reverse complement strand
ATAAATCAGTCATCTGCTCTCGGGTGAAAGAAGGGTATTTGATTCTTTACTCATAACACGTTAAATTAAATTGTTGTTAGAAATAGCGGTTAAAGACTCCGTCTTTATAAACAAATTGATGGAGTAGCAATGGGGTCTCCTTTAGGTCCTGCATTATAAGATTTTGGTTAGTACTTTATAATTGTCGTTTTTTCTGTTTATATTTTATATACGTTAAATTAATCTACATGCTTGACAACAGGGTTATTAGTTACTTTAATGTATGAATTACTCGTGTGATACTTTAAATCCAAGGAGAACTGGCAAACCTCCCCTCACGCAGGGTGCAGTTGCACCTCCACAACTGGCACTCCTGCTCTAATCACTTGGAATGACCCTTTTCAAGACTTCTTGGGTAAAAATGCCCTCACGCCACATTGTAGGACCCCGTGGTACCAATGTAATGCGTATGACAGATCTCTAAAAAATAATTTCTACAACCTAGTTTGTTACACCTGATTGGCCCTCAAAGGTCTGAGGTAAAGATTGGCCCTCTCCTCTGCCTCTCATTAGGTCTTCCTGGAACACTCGTTAGGCTTGTACTCTACTGTACTAGCTAGCCGTCTGGTTAATGTAATGCTGCCGAGACGAGGCAGTCTGATTGATTGATGAAGATTAAGCGACCCAAAAGGTGGCACGGGCTTGAATAGCCCATAAGTGGTGGCCCTTTTGAGCCATTACCAGTATCAAGAGCTGATACTGGAGATCTGTGGAGTGCAACTGCACCCTGCGTCACGGGAGATGTCTCCCGTGACCAGACAGTCATTTAGGGACTTGCCTCGTCTCCAGGCCAGCATCAGGGGTTCTTGTGGAAACCTATCCCACAACAGGTGGTTGCCGTACGTGTTATGTAGCCAGGTCCACACGTCGCGGAGTGCTGCTCTGAGCGGTTCCTCTAGGCCCGTGTAGAAAGTTGCAGGGAAGATGCCACGAGCTAGGGGTTCGCATGTCGTGTTGGTCGAAGTTGTTGTTTTTGTGCGGTCTCGTAGGTTCCTATCGGCTCGGTGGAGGACTACTTCTGAGTACCTTCTGTATTGGAACTTCTCCCAGAGGCCCTGGAGCTTTATATGTAGGGTTCATCGTTGCTATTGAACCTTTTTAGGCGTAGACCTAGGGAGAAAGGGAGGAATGAGTAAATACGTTTTAATTAGGGAGAAAGGGAGAGAGTTTTTGAAAGGGCCTTGTGTGGCATTAATCGTATCTAAGGTTGGTATGTAGGTTGGTTGGTTTATAGTAGGCTCTAGTGCAGAGGAGCCTACTGACCGGATCAATTAACTGTCGTGTCAAGGAAATTGATCTCTGCATTCCTCTCGATCGTAAAACGCAGGTTTGGATGAACCGCGTTTGCCCATGCATGGAAAAAGTCAGACCTGGGGAGGGGGGGGGGTACAAATATCACTCCAAAGATATTGTCTATGTTCCGGAAGTAGATCGGAGGGTTGTTTGGGCAATTCATCCTTTGGACTTCGAAAACTTGGTGGACGAAGATTTCCGCTATCACTACACTGCTAGAGGCTCCGGTGGCAGTGTCTTATACTTGTCTGTAGGTTGCGCCATTGAATGTCAGGACTGTCCCCCTCATCACATAAAGAATGGCTTCTTCAGCCATGTAGCCTGTGCTACATGGACATTTCTATCTGAGTAGCTAAATCTAAAACAGCAGCAACAGCAGCTAGAAATGTGGAAAGGCAGGATACAGTCTTTATTAAGGAGTACACATCGGCACTGTATATACTGTTATTGAACACTGCTTAACTGACTGACTCTCTTCCATGCAGGCTGAACTCAAAGCTGAATTAGCAGGATTGCAGGAAGTAGTCAAATGTAGTAAAATTATAGTTTATTTTTTTATAGATAGTAGAGGAGCGTTGGTCTTTAAATATCAGACGAGCAGTAAACCAGAGTATTGTAAGTGTATAGAGAATGTCAAGACATTAGAAAAAATGGGCATAATAAAAGATTTAAATGGCTCCGTTCACATGTGGGAATATTGTTGAATGAGGCAGTTGATGTGACAGCAAAGAGAACCTCGGAAAAAATCTTGATTTTGTATGTCAGGCAACTTAGAAACAAATAGACAAGAATCACAATGATCCAAAAGGATGAATAAAAAGTTAAGAGAACCGCGTTGACCAGACCACACACTAGAAATTGAAGGGACGACGACGTTTCGGTCCGTCCTGGACCATTCTCAAGTCGATTCAAGGCCCTTTTGCTCTACGCGAGGTTTCTGTCCACGCTGAGCTGGCCTTAGGACACCTGCGTTATCATTTGACAGATGTACCGCCCCAGTCAAACTCCCCACCTGATAATTTCTAGTGTGTGGTCTGGTCAACATACTTCAGCCACGTTATTGTGACTCATCGCCTGCTTAAGAGAACCGCTATTGTGGACAGCAGTAACACACTTAAGCATTTAGCAATAATAAATACAAATTCTTCCTTCACTTATGGTAGAGGAAAGTCTATTTGGACGGATTCAATTTACAGGAGATTGAGTAGGATACAAATGTTTTTGGCTTTACGGTGTTCAGTGAAATAAATAAGGAGTGTAAATTATTTAGTATGCCCCACACCTTAGATCATATGTATTAGTGTCAACTTAATGATAACTATACAAATAGGAAATAGTAGTGTACCATCAAATTGTTTAGATGTGTGATAATGGTGTGATAGAGAATACTTTGGAGTTACAAACACTTTGCCCCCATGAGTGTAACTTGTATGCTGTGTTTACAGTGTTAACCTGCAATGTAGAATGTGATTCTTGAACTTTGATTTGTGTATTTGAGTGCCACTTGAGGGACTTGAAGTAGAGGGTAGAAATAGCCTAAGCTTCTTTATCCCTTTGAGATGTATTTTGTTGTTTCAATAAACGTACTTGAACCATTTTAAGAATGCACAGTTTGATCAAAGTCTCCCCAGATGTGTGTGTTCTGCTTTGCTATCTCTGTCATACAACATAGGAAGCTTCAATTATCTTTCATCTTTTTTCTTGGAACTCCCCTGTTGAATTTACTTTAATTTTTTTGAGAGCATTCCCATTATGTTCAAAAAATCTCTTGTCCTCGTTCTTTTTGATGAACATTCTGCACATGTTGCTTCAACTTTGTTGGCTTCATAGAATCATTTGGCAAAGCTTTGATACAAATAATACATTGAGGTCTTTCTTCTCCATTGATGATAATGGACGTGAATTCATAATAAAGAGCGTACAACGCTTCCTATGTTTATCTGACACTCATGATAGGCTTCGAATTCTGTATCTAAAACAAAAGAACAAGTGACTGTATTGTTAAATTTATAATATAAATAATTTTTCTGTGCAAACAGCGAGGTGGACTTAGTACTCTGATACCCAAAAGTGAACTGGACCAAACTATCAGTCAACCAAATTAAGGGACGTCCTCTCATTAAGGAATTATGATGCTACACTGGTAGTATTCCGATGAACGTGCAGTCAGCCGATTCTGCTGTGGGTTTCAAGCTGCATAGCCAGGTAGTGTTAGCCAGCTTGCCAGGAGTTGCCATGTGCCCCGGTAGCCAGTAAGTGCAACGGGTGAGGGGGTATGTCTGGTGGTGGGGGCTAAGAGTGAGGGCTTGCCTTGGCAGCAGTGCCACCAAGTTTTGTGGAAAAAGTGCAAAAGTATCTGGGGTTCGATGGCCGGTTGAAAGCAGTAAGGTTTCGACCAACAGTGATCGCACATTTTAGCTGGTATTGTTGTGTATTACACTCTTATGGGCCAATAGGCCTCTTCAGTTACCTTCATTAGTAAACACACAATCACCAATATATACAAACTCGCTTATTCATATGATTGACAGTGTGTCAAGTTATTTTTATCAACTATGTATTTTAATGGATTTAAAAAAGTTTCTCAACATGGGGCATATGACCCACATGGGAGCCAAAATTTAAATTGGGTTGTATGATATTAGTGAGTGCAATTTTTCTTTGTTCTATTTAACACGAGTGGTGGGGGGGAGGGTGATTTTGACATTTTGATTATAAAAGGTTGGAAACCAATGGTTTAAACTTTAAATGTCATTGCTCAGTGACGAGCACAGGAGTGAAATTGTTATCGGACTGTCGGCTGTGGTGCTGGAAGCAAGTTTGTATTTTCGACTTGATTTTGCCAAGTTAGCAAACTCTAAAACTAAATCCCCCCCCCCCCCCTCCCGAAGTAAACAATTTCCCATGGGGGAATTACCCTTGAACTAAACAGTATTCAACACCCGATAATTTATATATGAGCCGTAAATGTAATAAACTACATATATAGACATGAAGTAACACTATCATGTATATTTTAAGCATGTATTAATATCACTTCAAGGTGATGTAGATAAGTTGGGAAATTATGAAAAGACAGGCAGGTACAGTTTAATGCTGGCAAAAGTAAGGTTATAAGAGGCATATGACTCTATGCCTCATAACTGTGACTAATGATGATAGTCACAGGATATCAGAGGGAAGGTGATGAGATTGCGAAAGGAATCTTGGTCATAACTAGCAAGACCTGTCAGCCAAAATATCTATGCATAACTGTTCGAAATAAGGCAAATAGGACACTGGGAACATTTCTAGAAGCGTTAGCAATAAAACACCTTGTGTTTCTTCAGCTGTATCTAACTCGTTAGGTCTCGTGTAGATTATAAAGTTCAGTTTTGGTTGCCATACTATAGAACGCGTCATGCATAGTGTTACGAATCTTACTAGGATTCTGCCATTACTCTTGATTCTATATTATTATTGTCTTATTCTATAATTAATATAGCATCCAGTTGTATGATATGAGATTTTTTATGTCATATATTATAGCATGCTGTAGTGTGCCTGAGTTGTATTATACTGTATGAGGCTTTTGTTAGATTTCTCATGTTTCACCGTGTGATCGGTTGACCATATTTGGATATGGCCAGTGTGGGAACATTGTTGTCAAGCAGTGTTTATAGTTTAACCTTGATTAATTCCCATTATTGGTTGCCATTATATTATATTGAGTGTTGTACCAGTGTTTACTACTCTTAAGATTAATCATGTTTTGAATATTAGTAATACATTTTGTTAGTAGAATTTCCACAATGTTTATGTGGATGTTTAGTTGATATTTTGGTAGACGCTTGGCTGCGGACCAAAGCGTGGGGCAGAAGCTGGCGGCTAGGATCGAGAGGAGACGTTGTTAAGCATTGGTCACTGTTATTTTAGCCCATATAAATGTTAAATTTCTGGTTAGATGATTGTTTAGATTACATTCACTAATCCATGTGCTGGTGATAGTGCAAATGTCTCAATGATTAGTTTTATTCTATGATATTGCATGCTGAAGAATATTTCTGGCTATTATTTATATCATTTAATTGTTATGTTTGTCCCCCTTAGCATAAATATATTCTCCATTTTGTGCAGTGATGTATCTATAACCCCTAAACATATATTGGCAAGGCCGATTTAATATTATTTCTTAACACTGCGGGGAGAAGAACCTTATTTAGTCTCAAGGGTGGTAACACATAGAATGACAATAACACCAAGAATTTAGAACCTTCTATGTGAAGAAAGATTGTTAAAGCCTAATTTACACTTTACAAAGGCAGAAAGTTAGGGGTGGCATGATTAATGTGTGCAAGTTAAAGTATGTTTGAGACAAAGTACATCTCACAGGGATAGAGTAATTTAGGCTACTCTATCCTGGTCTGATGCTAGAAAGAAGAATAATGGAAGAAGTTAATAATAATAATCACGAAATAATAGAACCAAATTAGATCATTTTCGACCTAGAAAAAACAAATTATGGTTTGTGAATTAGGTTGTGGATTAGTGTTAAAATTCAGGGCAATGTTGGTTAGCAATCCAATGTGTTCTTTCAAATAATGTATCCCATTTTAACGTCAAAATTCCAAACAGCAATTTAATTGTCCGTCGTGGCAACTCTAGAGGACGGGCTGATACAACAGACAGGTGACTGCTGAAGTGTTTCAAGTGTGTGTTAGTGTTTCTTGCTTATTATTAAGTTCATTATAAGCAAACTGCCAAGACTCAATGTGTTAATCAAAGACTGCTTCAGCTTGTGTGTGTTTCATTATGTACTTCTCATTGTAAATATCAAATAAGACACCCAGCCTTAGGGAAAGCTTAAGTTTAGGAAGTGACTTCATACATTATTTACCCAAAACACATTTGTTGTAAAATGGTTTAAGAGGCGAGAACACATGGGTTCTCTGCATGATATGGAATTACATGTTAAATTTGGTATACGAGTCATACGTTGTTAAAACTTGTTTTATTTGTTGACCAGACCACACACTAGAAGGTGAAGGGAAGACGACGTTTCGGTCCATCCTGACCATTCTCAAGTCGATTGAGAATGGTCATCGATTGTTTTATTTCATAATTATATTATATAAATAGTTTATATTTCATTGTTTAGATTAAACAATAAAATTACAACTTGGAATATCTGAGATTTTAACTTTTTCAGGGTTTTTAATATATTTAGACATGAATTCAAGTAATTATCTGGAGCGATCTGAGCGAACGGCCTCGAACGCCCGTAGCATCTAGATGTGACGCCAACTGCATCGACATTTCACATGTAAGGTGTTCGTTATTGTCATAAAACTGACGAACATTATTTGTTACTGTTTGAGTTTCAGTCCGGGGCACAACCTCCTTGAACTTCAATATATATCCCAATTCTCCATCAATTAAGTCTGGGATATCAAGAGTGATGTCATTGATTGAACGCTTGTGTCTGGCTGTCAAATATTTTGCCTCGACGAAGATGAGCATCAGAGAGTCGCCTTCCTCTATGATGGTATGTCAAGTAATGTCATGAGTTAATTTGTTTGTCTGACGTTCGTTTTGCTTTAAGCTGTTGAGTATCTGGATGGGGTCGGCATCCTTCACGACCTCTGGTGGTACATCTAGCAAGTTGGACAGCGCGGGCAGAAATTCTTCGCTTTTAAATGTTCCAGAAATAGATTTTGAAGTTGCAAAGGCAAATTGGGATTTAGTTTGTGCTCTTTCCTAGAAGGTTTCTATGGGCATAAACAAATTCCAGTTAACACTTTCTTCGGGATCCGTGACTCATATTTTCCATAGATGTAAGCCTTCATAACTGCAGTCGCCATCACTACAGAAATGCAGTATAATCTCCACATTTTTCCAGTAGTAAAGTGATGCACTCGAACTCTGTCGATGATTTACTGATCTAGCTGCACTGCTCTAAATAACAAAGCATTGCTTGCGTAAATGTTGGATAGTGGAAAATGGTCAGATGTGTAGTTGAAGACTCATGGTCGGTAGAACCTATGGTGACCAAATGGATTGATTGATGAAGGTTAAGCCATCCAAGAAGTGGCACGGGCATGAATAGCCCGTTAGACCAAATGGTTGTTATTTTTACATTCAGCTACTCGGAACAAAAGTTCCTAGTAGCACGGGCTATGGTGAGCCTACAAGTGGAGGCTCTTTTAGCCATTATCTGTACCATTGCTGATACAGGAGATCTGGGGATAGGGTCCGTGGAAGTGCCAATCCAAGCCAATACCATGAGGCTGGTCTGACCGGTGAATTGATGGTACACACGTTGCTCACAGTCGAGTGCCACAGGAGTCAGCAGGGCTGGGGCCGATTCACGAAGCAGTTATGCAAGCATTACGAATCTGTACATGTTTTCTCAATCTTTGGCGGCTTTGTTTACAATTGTTAAACAGTTGATGTGCTCCGAAGCACTAGGAGGCTGTTTATAACAATAACAGTTAATTGGAAAGTTTTCATGCTTGTAAACTGTTTAATAAATGTAACCAAAGCCGTCAAAGACTGAGGAAAGATATACACGTTCGTAAGTGCTTGTATAACTGCTTCGTGAATCTGGCCCCTGACTACAGTCGGCCAGTCTAGGGGGAGATGTCAGTGTTAAAAGGTTTGGTTTACTTATCCCAGTTCCCGAAGTTAGTAATCTGGTCGAATTTCCTTAAAGGTACCATAGTAGCAGAGGTTGTCAAGACGTTCTTGAGGGACGACCATGTGAAGGATCAGTCCTGCTTTCCTGCACTTGTATTCTAAGCGACATGAAACTCGGTGGTAGTTGTGGATTATGGAGGTATGCTAGCTGTCCCCCTTGGAAAGTATATTCGGCGGCTACGATGGATATTCCCAGAGGAGACAGCGTGGGAACATTTCAGTCTTGTTGGTGCCAGTGCGGGATCTAGAAGAAGAGATGGTGCCCGGGCGGCTGCATGAGGGGAAGGAGAGCCAGTGACATTTACTGAAACATGGGTGTCGGTAATCATCGTGGTCGGCTTCCTTGGGTTCGTCTTTGGAGTCGGTCGAGTCAGATGAGTTTTCGGAGCAGGCTTAGTCATTCTGGTCAGTTGTCCTGGGTGTTGCTGCCGTTCCTATCAGTGGGACAAGCTCGAAAACTGTGGAGTCACTGTGAGATGGTGAGGGCTCCCTGGGAGCTGACTCAGAAATACCCAGGACGGAGGGTTCGGTAGCCGTTGTAGAAGCTGGAAGGTCATCGGGTATAGCAGCTGTTGGAAGTCCATTCATGACGAGCAGCCTGCTGATGACGTGGATGTAGCGGGTAATGTCGTTGGCCGCTATTTTGTCGGCGAGGTGAAGGACGAATAAAAGGGTGATCTTGATGGAGGCAGGAGGCTGGACCAGTGGTGGTGTGGTCAGTGGTGGTGCAGTCAGCTGGGTGTGGCATCCCCAGGGGACAGGCAATGGTAAGGGAGTCTCACGTGTGTGTTTCCGGGTTGAAGACTTGGAATTCAGACGGCAGTGGATTTGCTGGTCGAGGTATGGTGGTGGAGGAAGGGGGTTGTCATCTTTTGGATTTCCTCCTGCCAGAGGAGACTGCAGTGTTGGTCATTACAGAGCAGGCAGCGTCGGTGGGAGGATGTTCAGTCTGTATAGTGGTGGTTCTGGGCACGGAGGCTGCATCTCTGCACACGCTCAGTGCACTTCCTGGTGTAGTGGGAGTACTGGAAGCACTTGAAGCACTGCCGGAGTTTCGTGAAGTGTTCTATAGTCACTTGGGTAGGTAGTATGGTGATCCCTGTGCACTCGGCATTGGAGGTGGTCTTTTACAGCTGCCGCTGTCAACGTCGGGTTCTGATCGTTGATGATGGCGAGGATGTCGTCGCCTTGGTCGGTGATCCATGTAAACCATTCCTGGAAAACACTGTCCTATCCGCCAGGTAGTGTCGTGGTCGCATGTGAGTGATGCCAGCGTCTTAGAGGTCTGTCGTGGCGGTGGTAGTGAACATCTTCTCAAGGTCCGAATCAATGGTAAAAACCCAGGTGAACACCTTGTCTAGTCTCCAGGATGTCGACCGGCGAGACGTTGGCGGTGGAGATTTGGGCTAAAATATCGGCGGTGGAGAGCTCTCAAAGGCTGACTTTGATCCTATGCAACATGGGGCAGTTGGGTCCTGGACTATAGGATCTTGGGTCAGCAGCAAAGATGTACGTTTGACGTGGAGTGATGAGGTGTTGTGTGTGTAGCGAGAAAATAGTGAGGTGACCAAATGGATTGATTGATAAAGATTAAGACACCCGAAAGGTGGCACGGGCATGAATAGCACGAAAGTGGAGGCTCTTTGGAGTCATTACCAATAGCTGTTACTGGAGGTCTGTAAATGTATGGGGGGGGGGTTACTGAGGGCAAGCTGTGCCAATTATAGAGCTGGTGAGTTAATGAAGGCTTCTAGATCTTGGGTTTTTTCTTAGTCTGAGTCTTGCTGCTAGTTGACATGGCTATGTTGTCATTGGAGTTCGGTGATGTGACCTCCACGAGGAGATCTTGTACGGAGTAGGGGAAGTGTTGTGGCAATAGAGCTCTTTCTGAAATTTCCTCGTCTGAGGAGTCTGTGGCGTAGTTCGTTGTTGGTAGTTTTTGTCTCGCAGCCTGAGGTTAAGGCTGGCTCTGGAGTTCATGAGTTGTGGTAGAAGCTAGTTCGGTCACGTTGGTGGTGTTTGTGGTCGGAGAGAGCACGTCTGCGAGAGCCTCTGCTGAGATGGTCACGGAGGTAGCTTTTGGGGGGTGGATTGGAAGATGCTGTTTGTGCAGCCTGGGTCTTTAGTGGAGCTGACGTCTGAGTTGAGATCGACCTACTGGCAGACCCTGTGTGGTAGGGGAGATAGACTTGCATCAGGGGCTATGATGGGGGTCCAGGCCATTAGCAAGGTACAGCACATTTAGTTCTTTGACATATCGGTGGTTGTCTGGTACGGCAAGTCTCTCCGCTAGACATAAAAGACCCCAGGGATAATGCCAGCACATGATGCAAGAGGCGGCAAGGGTGCTGGCTGGGCCTTGGGGGGGGGGGGCGGTCCCCCATTGTGAAGGCTGAGTTGACTAGTGGGAGGACATATCTACGGGCTCACCATAAGCCCGTGTTACTTGGAACTTTTTGTTCCAGGTAGCGAATCTTTAACAACAACAATAATGGTGGGAGGAACTACTGTTTGATAAGACTGGGAATCTTCTGGTTGGTTGATGAGAGTTGAGATAATGGGTGTAGCATCAAGGGCTCTGGGCGGGGTTAAGAGGGTTGGCTTTCTTGTTTCAACCTGGGCTATGTTTTTCTTTCATGTCTGCAGGGGGGGGGGCAGTTGTGAAAAATTGCAGGTTGATTGCCGTTGCAGAGAAGGAAGCGATGGGTTGTTGATTTACAGATGGAGTAATGATGGTCCTGCGTGCAAAGGCTGCACTTTTGGATGGGGCGCTGACACTTGCTGGTTAGGTGGGAGTAATCGTGGCACCGAACACCCTGTTGCTCATGGAATCGTTCCTTCTTTACTTGGCAAGGAGGAATCTTGATGCATAAGCAGTGGAGACTATGTATGGCAGCCTAATTAGCCGCGGCTAAGGTGGTGAAGGATATCTTCATGGTGCGCTTGTCATCGTCGGTATCGTTGCTGCAGAATGACATCGAATACACCCAGATTCGGGTTTTCTAACTCGATCTTGGTAATGATCTCAATTTGCTCTTGGTCCGTGATTCAGTGACGTTACTGATCATGCTGATAAAGACTGTTTGGTCGGTAGTGCACTGACGTGGGAAGAAAGGAAAGAAGTGGTGAACTTTGCGAAGTGTGCAATGGAATTTTAATATTTTTTTTTTTAAGAGATCCTCGACATAAGAAATGGGAGAACAATATTCTCACCTTGACCAAGGTCGATGAGTGTAATCAGACGGCTTCTTTAAAACTCCAGGACGTCGCTTTTGGTGAAAGTATGGCAGTCCATGGGGCGAGTCCTGACTATTAGGCGCTTGTGGTGCATTGTTGTTAAACCCCCTCAATGGGTCCTAGTGGCGATGGATGTCTTGTGAAGTTACTCAGGCTTGCTGGTGTGGAGTGGGTGGGTGGTGGTGGATATGTGTAGTGGGGTGGGTTATGTATGTTATGGTCCAGTTTAGGGTTATGTTGATTCTTTTGCCTTTAGCTACTGCTCAAAGATACAAAATTGTGGTAATTAGTTCCATTTTGTCTTTCCACTGCTTTTTTCCTAATATTTGAAGTGCAACTTTTGAGTCTGTGTATGATTGCATACTGAGTGTGATGAGTAAAATAGGTGTTAGTGCAATCTCTCTAGGCAGATGGATTGCCAGTCACATATAACAAAAAAAAGTAAAAAAAGTAAAAAAGTTAAACTGCAAGTTGTCTTCATGGTGAGGTAACTGTAGGATAAGATGGGGAGGGGGGGGGGATAAGATGTGGGAATAAAATGGGGAAATACTTTACTTTGAAAAAAAGATGTTAAACAATTTACAAAACACAAAATAATATCCAGGCTTGGCTCTAATACAAAGTGTGCAAAACAAACAAGGTGAACAATCAAATTTACGTTACGTTAATGTGCAAATAAAATATGGTGCTAGAGTACTATGCGCTAAACCGCATAAACCCGTTACCACACCGAAATATGTCAACAGGTATACTCAGTAGAGCACTCAGGAGTTATCTGAATCGTGGTGGGCTAGGTAGCTCTATATACATGGAACGGCGGCCGTCCAGGTGGTGCTGGTAGTTGTGGATAACTAGGAACCGGTTCACGTTAGCTGCTTGTTTCGGCCGATGGCGTGAGGTGGTGATGGTCCATGGTGTAGGGGGAGACTGTTGGTACTGTCTAGACATCTGGAAAGTAGTTGTTGTTGCTCTTGTGGCTGCAATTCTTGAATATATAGATGTGATATGATAAAATAGGTGATGGAGCAGGCCGAATCTCTTCCTAGAGAGATTACCGTGACAGCTCTCTCCCGAAGCCTGCTCCTATTGCCTATTCAACTGCAGCAGAGTGTAGAATAGTAGAAGTGGAAGAGTCCACCTCTTGGACTCGAAAAAGTGCGTCGGCGACGATGTTGTCGGTGCCTTTGGCGAGGAGGATGGTAATGTTGAAGTTCTGCGGATACAGAGCCCAGTGTAGCAGATGCTGGTTGGTGAACTGGGGCTGCTGCAGAAACTGAAGAGAATGGTGCTTGAAGATGTTGAGAGAGCACTGCATGACTCTGTGGAGTATGAATCCAGCCTGCTGAATGGCACAGCATGAGTGGTGATCCAAGGAGATGGTGAGATTGTTCCTTTCATGCAAGGCCCAGCATAGCAAGTGCTAATTGGAGAACTGGGCTTGCAGTAGGAACCGAAGGAGATTGTGATACATGATGTTCACATGGTGTTGCAGGACTCGGCGAAGTTTGGAGAACAGATCCTGATGTAGGGACTGAAGAATGTTGAAGTCCGAGAAGAGATTGAAGTTGTTACCTAGGATATTTGACGTTTTGTTGTTTTGCACGTCGGGCAGAATATTGAGTGCTTCCTCTCTGATGATTGTAGCTGGAGTTCACGATCCCATCTCGCGGCGGTATGATGTGTTCCTATCGCCAGGGTTGGAAGACTGAAGGTTTTTTAATACATGGCAGGGCGAGAATGGAGTTAGTACAGGACAAGGATTTACGCTTTTCAAATGCAATGGAAGGTAAGTTTCTTACAATATTTTAGCCGAGGGCTGATAAAGTTGTCTGGAGGAGTACGTTTATTTGGATTTTGTTCGTATAGAGAAGGATCTTTCCTGGTGTTGAATACATAGAGACTTTAGAACCATTGTAGTCAGGCCAAGTACAACGAGAAGGATTAGACAAGACCTTGGTAATGTTAGTTGTCTTACTCAGGTCGTTGGAGGAGATGGTATCACACTTGTTCTGACTTTCCTGGAGTTGACCGTATTGCGGGCATTGCTTTCTGAGGTGTTTCACAACGTTAGCAGCCGTACGTTCTGGACGGAACCTGATGTAGAATACCTGATGGTAGAACACGGGAAAGTATATAAAGGAACATTACCTGAGCTTGTCTGGGACAGACTCGTCATAGTTGTTGATGGTATGGCTGAACGGCTCGGAAGATACTGGTACCTTTATCAGAGGTGCCTTTAATAGAGGAGCATTTGGCTTACCTGTCATCTGAGACATGTCACAATTCTTTATAAAGTGTTTAATATCTCAAATCATACCTGGCCAGTAGTAGTCCTGTTTCAGGGCCTTGTAGGTCTTGTTGAAGCCGTACTGAGAGAGAGAGATCCATGGACCAGATGCAGGATATCTGATCGTAGGCTGCTGGGAACTACCAGTTGTTTGATGTTGGCCCGTTCATCGTCGTCCCCTCAATTTTCTTATTATTTAATGCCAGTATAACACTTTGTTTTCTGAAAAGAAACTTGGGATAGGGTTAGGTTGTGTCTCAGCCTGTAAGAATAAAGATGTTAAGGAGGGATCCTCTCTATGCGACTTACGGAACTCCAGTACTGTGAGATTCGGTGGGTGGCTCGGAGAAGCTTGAGGAACAGCTGCAGCAGCTGGTTTCGGAGTGCGGCTTATGCACGTGTCGTCACCAGGACAGGACACGTCGTCAGAATCTGTTGCTTGGACCTCTTCTTTAACAAACTGCAGGATATGATTTTCCACTGCGGAATCACTTACCTGGGGTTTTGTGGTGGTAATTACATTCGTAGGTTGATGATCTCCTGCCAAGTCGTTGCCCAGGAGAAGTTGAACTCCTGACTTGGGAAAAGGCTTTTCCCTGATGGCGACTGGGACTTCACCTTGCATAAACGGACAATCCAGGCGGACTATGGCAAGTGGATAAGGAGTAGTGGCAGTTAGGTCCATGATGAGGACACTTTCTCCGGTGTAGGTGACGTTGGGTACAGCTGACTTCAGAAGAATAGATTGTAGAGCAGCTGTGTCCCTCAAGATCTTCTCTTTGAACCTTTCCTCCGAAGTTTCACTGCTGGCAGAGACAGTTCCAGAGTACAGGTGTCTGTTGGAGAGTTCATCAGTGGACGAAACAAAAATATTCATCACAGGCTTAGAAATCTTAGGAATTTAGGTGGTGATGATTTGGGCTTAATCTCAATGCCGACTTTACAGTGAGGACTGGTACACTCTTCTATGGTATGTCCATAGGTTCTGCAATAACGACAGTACAACGAGGAGTTCACATTATTGGTACTCACTTTTTAGGACTAACCCATGGGGTCTTACTAGATGATGTGTCGGATGGTACTCTGAATAAGACTAGGAGTCCGCCAACTGAGCTCATCTAGTAAGGTCGGTTTCTTCCTTGTTTGCTAGGTAGAGGCGTATGGGATTAGGTACACACCTAAGGAATTCTTCCACCAGGATGAAGTAGAAGAGATCTGTAGAGGTGAAAACTTGTGCGGCTTCCAGCCACTTCATAAAATATAGTTTTGTTATTTGCCAACTCTAGGCAAGTGGTAGCACTTTAAGGTAATCCATGAACTTATGTCTGTAGGTCTCGATGGAGAGGAGGTAAGCATAGAGCACTGCCCGTTTCAATACTTTGTAGTCAGTTTCGGACGCCATAGTACTGAGTCACTGCAGCTCTACCTGTTATCAGACCTGAGAAGCACAGACCACTGATCCTGAGGCCAGCTAAGTTGGGTAGCCAGAGCCTCAAATGAAGTAAGACATCTACTTCTGCTTCAACAAAAGATGGCATTCACTTAATTGCATTTGAAAGGTTAAAACGTACCGAAAGGTTGGCTTCTGCTTGTTGGCACCAAGTGTGGTGTGTAGTTTATAAGTCGAGTTCTCTTCTACGGTGGGTCTAGTCAGGGCGGCTTGTTTCTTATCGTGTTCACGTTGTATCTCTAGCTCGCGTTCTTTTAACTCTATTAGTTCCTGATCACGCTCTCGTTGGAATTCAGCTAGCTCCCTCTGAGAAGCAGCTTCCTGAATAGTTTGATACTACTACGAGGCCAGCCTGTTCATCAGCTTGTCATTTTTCTGGTCATACGAGCCCAGTGAGCCCACGATGAACGCGTGGACGGTGACCTGCCTATAGGTCCGTCTCAGCGCAGCTGCAATTGGTGCATATTTCTGCTCCTTCCGCAGACTTGCTTCATCTAGGCAAGATTCGCAGTTTTCGAAGGGGCACGTTACGGCAATAAGGAGGACCTCTCCCTTCTTTTCGAGGACAATATCTGGTCGTTGGGTGCTGTCGACGCCAGAGATCTGTTGATTTGCCGATATCAACTTCCAAAACCTGTCCTCAGCAGCTTTCAAAATGTGTTGAACCAGGGCGTTTTGACGCTGGTTCATGCCATTTGATAATCACATGCAGTGGTTTAGGACGTGTGACAGGGTCTCGTTTGGGTTCCTGCAGCGTTTGTCACTGTTCAGGCTGAAGCACCTGGCTTCATTGAGGGGGAGGAGATTAAGCTTTGCCCTATGGATGAACCTCCAGTTGGCAAAGGTCGTTTATGCACCGTCGTAGATGGAGGACGAGGCTCGTACCTTCGCTACGTGTTGCCTAACCTTCCCCTGGTCTGGCTTGTCATGCAGGTGTTCGTCTCGGAGGCCCCTGTGGTGGTTACGTATGTTTCGCGCCACGAGCCTCCTTTCTTTATGCGTCATTGTCCTTTCTCCGCACGTTAGTGTTAGTTCTTCACCGTCCACGGACCATGTGGTGTGCATCCTTGCAGATGCATTTCTGGCTTTTGACAAGTCCGTTTCGTGTCCTGTTGGCCGTTGAGCCATGGCTTCCTTAGATAGATATTGGCACACGTTCGCCAATGTAGCATCTTTGCGTAGCCTCTGTCACACCACCATAGTGCAGTAGACTCGTGCGATGCTTCATGTTTCTTGGTCCGGCGTGGTAAGGAGTTTAAAAGCCGAATCAGTGACGAACACGTCTGAGTCTTCTGCAGCGAGGGGGATACCACAGGAGCCTGCTGCTGCACTTCCATATAGGTAATCGTTCGTGGCGAAGTTAGAGAGATATAAAGTTGACTTGATGAGTTTGTGTAGGTGGTCGTCCAGCTGCTGCCAATCGCCCTTCCTCAGCTGCCAGGTTCACGTGGCGAACACTGTCGTGGGGAATATGAACGATTTTAATGTGTCGATTTGTTGCCAAGGTGTTAGCTTGCTGGTCAATATGGCTTCTCCAAACTAATTGAATTCTTCAACGGCATGAGAGTTTGGCAGTAGGTGGAAGCTTACTGGTCTCCCAAGGAACATTGTTTCCTCGCCGTTTTCGCGGTTTCTGATGTTTGTCTCTCCGATCTTGAACGTCGTGTTTCTCAGACCCCTTGGCTGCTATTCAGACATGTGCATGGAGGAGCACTTTCTTGGGTTCAGCGCCAGTCTCAGGTCCTCGCAGGTTGCCGCGGTGACGTCGAGAAGGCGTTGTAGGCCTGCTTCTGTCCTGGCCAGCAGTGTGATGTCATCTGCTTTAGGCCGGGCAGGGGTATTTGAAGTCGGGGTCGGTATCGAGGCCAGTGGCGATGGCTGTCCACAGGATTGGCTCAATGACAATGTTAAACAATAGTTCACTAATCGGACAGCCTTGGCGAACCCCGCAGTTGCCGGAGATCTCATTTGTTTCTCCACTGGTGGTCATGAATCTAGAGTTCTCTCTTGTGATGCTTCGAATTACGTCAATGAAGATGTCCCCCGCACCAGTCCGACGGAGGGAGGCGTCGATCAGATCGATCGGTACGGATCCGAACGTGTTCGTGAGGTTCAGTGATGCAATGCAGATGTCACTGTTCCTCTCTCGTGCTTCATCAAGGTAGTGCTGGAGGATGAAATTGTGATCCAGCACGCCATCCGTAGGCATGAACCCTTTCTGTGCATTACACAGGACATTGTTGTGTACAATCCAGCTCCTCAGGCAGGCAGCCAGGCACCCTGTGTACAGTTTCTATATTGTACGACACAGGGCGATTGGTCGCCAGTTTGTGACGGCCTGATGGGTCTCCATCCTAAGGTATAAGGATTGTGCGCGATTTCTTCCATGCCTGGGGATCTTCTTTGGTTGCAGCCATATATTGAAAATAGCAGTTAGTACCTTGCACTCTGGGTCGACTTGCTTCCAATGCCTGTATGTGATCCTGTCGTCGCCCGGTGCTGTGTTCTCTGCTTTCGAGAGCTGCATCTCAACTTTGCCCTCCCTGAATGCGGCAATGTTGAGTTCGGTACGGTCTGCTCGTGGTTCGGGGATTACCTGTAGTGCCTGAGGGTCTGCTAGGGGTGGTCTTGGTGCCAGCATCTGTGAAGTGCCTCACACGGTATGTTGCATCTGGCACTTTCTCCAGCGGTGATGAGTCGAACTGCCCTCCTCCTGTTTCTGTATAAATGCTGGATGGATTTGCAGTCGTTGACGTAGATTACCGGAGGTGCTTGTCGTTCGCCATCTGTCCTGATGCGGAAGCATGAGTTCACCGTCTCCGTGATCTCCTCGAGGAGGCAAGTGAAGCCGTCCCAGTCAGGTGTCCTGAGAAGGGGTCGTAGAATGACTAACACCCACTCTTGTGCCGCGTTGTCCGTGTGTTGTATCGGTTCCCCTGGGATATCCTGGTCGTGGTGAGGTGATGCATCTACATCTTCTGTCATTCTTGCTGGTGGCTGGGGAGGCTGGGTCACCCCCGTCACGCCCTGGGGGTTGGGAGGTTGGCGAGTGGTGTGGGAATGGCACTTCAATCACAACCGATGAAAGCGGGTGAGCTTGGTGTGGTTGCCGGAGTCGACGTGGTGACAGGTCGGGTGATGGTACAGGACTGCAGGTCGTTGGTGTTGAGGAACCTAAGGCAATTGTAGGAGATGGAGGTGTCCTTGGGGTACAGGGGTTTGAGGCAGGGGTCAGGTCAGCAGGGCTAGACGGCAGCACATGGTCAGGTCGCCAAGGTTCAGGATTTGGCAATGGACTATGTTGTCACAGTTCCTTGGCCGGCGCAGGCTGTTCGTTGACTGGGGCTTTGCTAGCCGTCCGACGTGAGTGCGACTCCTTGTAGCTCAGCATCCCAGTCTTGGAGTTGCAGGAGAAGTCGCAGCCGTGGATACTGCACTGGAATAACAGGTGATGGTCTTCTGGTGTCCTCGCCACCCGGATCTCACGGAGTCGTGCGCAGGTGAGAGTCATTGGTCTCTTCTTCAGGGTCAACCCACAACCTGCTCATTTGTATTTAACCTCTGTGATGTGGATCCTGTGGCCACCGTCTAGGTGTCTCGTTAGTGACACACGCTGGCTTGTCCACGCCTGTGATGCGTAGATGTGTGGACAGTTTGCCTCAGTGCACCTAAAGTGTCGTGGAAGGGGAAACCAGATGGTGAGGGTTTCCCCGTGTCTCTGTGGCTGTTGGTCGGGGCTTGGTGCTGCAGGGTCAGGGTCGTCATGGTGCATGATGTAACCTTCTCGGGGGGGGGGGTTGGTGTCGTCTCACGAGAAGACCCTGAGGCGTCGTCGTTCTCTTCTTGTCGTAATGGGGGAGGTGAGGCCGAATGCCAGTGCCGTCACTGCTGGCATCAGAGTTTCTTGTGATTCTTCTGAAGACGTACCTCTCGGCTCGTTGTCTGTTGGTGTATGTGTCGTCCCAGAAGTCCACATCGTTGTCTTCAGGTGCATGTATTCCATCCGGGGAGGGTTCAGGGTAGTTCAGTCTATTGCCAAAGCTGGAATCCAGGGCGGCCTCGGAGGTGATGTCACTGCCCCAGGGCTGTGTCTGATTGCAACCACATGGTCGGCGTTGCTGGAGTCGGCCCTTCGTGGTGGTGATGCAGGCGTCGCCAGGGCCAACCCCAGGGGTGGTGTCGCTGGAGCCGACCCCCAGGTTAGCGTCGCTGACAACGACCCTCAGTCTTGCATCACCCGAGCTGATGTCGCTGGAGCCGGCCCTCAGGTGCACAGCGCTGTATGAGCCAGGATCGATGGTGGTGTCGCTGGAGCCAACCCCAAGAGTGGAGATGCATGAATCGATGGAGCCGACCCCAAAGTTGGTGCTGCTGAACTTGGTCCCGACCGGGTTGGTCCTCGAAGCCGCCACGCCAGGGTCGACCTCAGAGCAGGCGTCGTCGCTGGAGGTCATCTCATCGAGGGCCAGTCTCACAGTGCCGGGTCCGTGCTGCTGAAGATGGTCTCCACAGGAGTCGTCCTTGAGGCCGACTCGCCAAGGTCGACCTCGAGGCGGTCATTGTCGCTGGAGGTCATCTCGTCAACGGCCAGCCCCACAATGTGCTAGCCCCCGGATTCGCGCTGCTGGAATCGGTCCCGATCAAGGTCGCCCTCGAAGCCGCCTCGCCAAGGCCGACCACGAGGCAGTCGTCGTTGCTGGAAGTGTCTCCCTGTGCCAGCTTCACAATCCTCGCCCCGAGTTCGTGTTGCAGGAGCCAACCCTCACAGAAGCCAGCCTCCCAAGGCTGACCTCATGGTGGGGGAGCGTCGTCGTCCTCGAAGCCGCCTCGCCATGGGCGACCTCAGGGTAATCGTCATCGCCAGAATCACCGGCCAGCCTCACAACGCTGACCCCGTGGGTCACGTCCCTGGAGCCGACCCCCACAGAAGCCAGCCTCCAAAGACTGGCCTCGGGGCAGGGAAGCCTCGTCGTCCTCGAAGCCGCCTCTCCAAGGGCGACCTCGAAGCAGTCATTGTTGCCAGAAACATCACGGGCCAGCCTCACGGGCCAGCCTCACGGCGCTGATCCCCTGGTTCACGTCCCTGGAGCAATCCTCTACAGAAGCCAGCCTCCCAAGGCTGACCTCGGGGCCGGCGGGCATCATCATCCACGAGGCCGACTCGTCGAGGTCGATCACGAAGCAGTCATCGTCGCTGGAGTCATCGAGGGCCAGCCCCACAGTGCTGGCCCTTGGGTTGGTGTCTAGGCAGGCAGTGTTGCTGGTGGTCGTCCTTACAGCAGGCCCCACCCTGGGGTGGGTGGGGAAGCCGGGGTCCATCACCGTCGAGGTCGACCTCGGGGTATGCGGTGGTAGTCTATATGTTTGTCGGTCGGCTGGGGGCGGGATAGAGTACGACGTCGTTGGGTAGCGTCCTGGACTGCTGCATGCAGAGCTCTAAAATTGTCCCACCTGTAGTGCTGGCAGCACCAACCGCCGTCGTCGATCCATCGCGGGAGATGGCAGCACGAGGCAGCAGTGGAGTACTAGACGGACATAGATTATGCTGCCCCATTAACTCCGTTAGGGCGTGCCGTCAGCAGCACAAACTATGCGAGCATAGGCTGTGTCCATCTCCAGCACCTGGTGCGAGGCGCAAGTATGGAGGGGGGCACCACCTATGGTCTCACCTTCAGGCAACAGGCCCCGGACAGGCCAGCCCCTGGAGGTTGACAACAAGCACGGGGGCCTTGCTGTCTCGCCAGCTAGGGTAAAGGTGGAGGAAGCTCCCAGCACTTAACCCCATGTGTGGTCCTAGGCGACTGAGTGAACCAGAAACCATCACTAGGTGGCAGCACGGTCGGTGATGTTAGGAGGGCGTGGCCTAAATTGTACTGGTCCTTTAACTCCTCCTTGCTCGGAAGCGGAGGGCTTGCAGACACCAGCGCAATTTATGCTAGCATAAATTGTATTCCCCCCCCCCCCTCCAGCCCCTGATGCCTTGTACAAGGTGGGAGTTCAGAGAGGAACAATTTATTGCATTCCCCACCAAGCAACTGGCCCTGGACAAGCCAGTCATTGGTGGTAGACAGCAAGCACGAAGGCTTTGCCGTCTCGCTGGAGGAAGTGGATGGGTGGCGCAGCAACCCGGAACCCTCCCTCTTAAGGTAGTTATTGGGACTACCTGGATTGCTATATGTAGATTATACTACTCCTTTAACTCTTTTCGGGCGTGAGGAACGTAGGATAGTTACTTTATTGAATAATGTTTACAGGAGTTGTACAGAATGCCTTGTGACAATTCCCACAGAGGGCTTCATATGGAAATTTTACATTGAAATTGATTATAATTTCATACAATATGTAAATTCCTGAAACAAATACCATAGACATGTTCTGAAAGAAATGGCATGGTCCTGCAAGAGAAAGCACAAGTATATGGAAATCAATATTGTCGGGCGCCGGTGACGTGTTCAATGTAGATCATCCTCGACCATCGAATCGTGTGGGTGACACAGAGCTTCCTGAAGAGTTTCTGGTATTTTTTGAGGCGAGCCTGTTCATCAGCTTATCGTTTTTCGGATCGTACGAGCCTAGTGAGCTCACGATGAAGGCGTGGACGGTGACCTGCCTGTAGGTCCGTCCCAGCGCAGCTGCAATTGGTGCATATTTTTGCTCCGTTCGTAGCCTAGCTTCATCCAGGGAGGCTTCGCCGTTCTCGAATGGGCACGTCACGTCGATGAGGAGGACTTCTCCATTCTTCTCGAGGACGATGTCCGGCCGTAGGGTGCTGTCGATGCTAGGGATCGGCTGATTCGCCGTTATTACCTTCCAGAATCTTCCTTCAGCAGCTTTCACGATACGTTGAACTAAGGCGTTATGGCGCTTGTTCATGGGGTTTGACAGCCTCATGCAGTGGCTAAGGACGTGTGGTAGTCTCTCGTTCGGGTTCCTGCATCGCCTGCAACGTTTGTCAGAGTTCAGATTGAAGCGCCTTGCTCCATTGAGGGAGAGGAGATTAAGCCTCGCCCTATGTATGAACCTCCAGTCAGCGAAGGTAGTGTATGCTCCATCGTAGATGGAGGATGAGGCTTGGACTTGCTACTTGCTTCATCACTTTCCCTTGGTCCGGCTTGTCTTGCAGGCGTTCGTCTCTGAGTCCCCGATGGTGATTACGGATGTTTCTCGCCACGAGTCTCCTTTCCTTCCGTGTCATGGTCCTCTCCCCTGCACGTTAGTGCTAGTTCTTCATCAGCAGACCATTTTATGTCAAGTCGTGCAGAGATGCATTCCTTGCTCTTGACCAAACTGTTTCGTGACCAGTCGGCCGCTGAGCCATGATTTCCGTGGACCAGGTACTGGCAGACATTCGTTAATTCGTCTTCTCTAGTCTGTGTCACCACCCTGGTGCAGTCCGCTCTAACGAAGTTTCGTGTGTCATGGTCCGGCGTAGTAAGGAGTTTGAAGGCTGAATCAATCACAAACACGTCTGATTCCTGTGCATCAAGGGGGACACCACAGGAGCCTACTACTGCACTGCCATATAGATAGTCGTGTCGGAAAATCCGACACCATTTAATATATCATACATACAGATAATTGTAGCTGTGTTGTATAAACAAGTTAACCCATAGAAAACGTAACTTGTAGTGGAATTACCGTCTAAAGAAAACGGGATATCACCACATACCATTATAAATTCACCAGCTATTCTGCTGGGAAATATTCTTAAATACATTAGTCTTTGGACTTTACCATCATAAAACATCTCATATAAATTAACTTAATTATCAATATTAAAGTAGAGTAAATGTGACCCTTCTATCACTTATTGACATCTGAACAATGTAGGCCAGGCGTCAGTGGGGAAGGAGGGCAGCCATTGTTTATACTAGACCAGAGGCGCAGGGAGCAATACGGCTCCTGTTAATTTACTTGGACGTAGTGTTATGGAAACCAAAGGTGTACCATTATCAACACGCTGTCAACAAATCAAGTTAAGTGTTCTTTCCGAAACCCGTATATCTATCATTAGTGGCCATTAATGTCATTGGGTAGGGTGGCCGGTTAGATCACGAAATCGCCTCATACTAAAGGTAATTAAGCCAGGTCTTCATTGTTCCATGTACAGTATTTTCTCTGACATAGCTTGTCATATATAGGTATCTGGCTTTACAGCTAGCGCCCTTTTGACAGGTCAAGACGAGGAAGCAAGACTTTGTGCACCAGTTACTGGGTGATGGAAGCTACCTCAAAGAGGGAAAATGTGGCATCTACAACCTAGTTATACCTGGTGGACTAAAGCTTGCTGTACAAATAAGATAAGGAACCTCTTCAATGAATGTAGTCTATTACTGTAGTTTGATTGGCTGCATATATATTTAATTAATATAAACCCCCCCTAATGTGTAGAGGATCGATTTGTGAGATTGAGATTATTGCAGAAATACTGTCCACTTATCATTATACAAATTGCTATTGAAGTATATAAATTAATGTAAATATAAATTCTATATAAATTCATATAAATTAAATAAATATAAATCTCTCAGGTCGGTTCCCACAAGTCGTTCGTAGCTCGGGTCGGGAGATAGAGCGTTGACTTGATTAATGCTCATAGATGTTCGTCGAGTTGCTGCCAGTCTCTCTTCCTCAGCTGCCAGGTTCGCATTGCAAACACTGTCGTTGGGAATACAAAGGATTTCAATGCATCAATCCTTTGCCAGGGTGCCAACTTGCTGGTCATTATGGTCTCCCCTAGTTTCATTGAATTCGTCTTGCGGTAGAGTTTGGCAGTAGGTGGAATCCTACTGGTCTGCCAAGGAACGTCGTTTCTTCGCCGTTCCCACGGCAGCTGATGTCCGTTTCACCGATTTTGAAGGTCGTGTGCCTCATACCCTTCGGCTGCCTCCGACATATGCATAGAGGAGCATTTTCTGGGGTTTAGCGCCAGTCTCAGGTCCCCACAGGTCGCCGTTGTGACGTCCAGGAGGCACTGTAGATCCACTTCAGTTCTGGCCAGCAGTGTGATGTCATCTGCATAAGCCAGGCAGGGGTGTTTAAAGTCAGGGTCAGTGTCAAGGCCAATTGCGATGGCTGTTTGTAGAATGGGTTCAATAGCAATATTAAACAAGAGCCCACTGATAGGGCAGCCTTGGCGGACTCCACAGTGTACCGGAATCACGTTTGTTTCACCACCAGCCGTCATGATCCGTGTCGAGTTGTCCCTCGTGATGCTCTGGACGACGTCGATGAAGGCTTGCCCTGCACCCATCCGGTGGAGAGAGGCGTCGATCAGCTCAGTTGGCACCAATCCGAACGCGTTCGTGAGGTCCAGCGACGCAATGTAGACGTCACTGTTTCCCCCATCCCCTGCGCCTCAAGGTAGTACTGGAGGAAGAAATTGTGCTCCAGCACGCCGTCCGTGGGCATGAACCCTTTCTGAGCGTTGCAAAGTGCGTTGTTGTGCATGATCCAGCTTCTCAGACAGGCAGCCAGACACCCTGTGTATAGCTTGTATATGGGGCGACACAGGGGAATTGGTCGCCAGTTGGTGACGGCTCCAGGGTCCCCATCTTTCGGTATCAGGATGGTTTGCGATGTCTTCCAAGTCTGTGGTATTTTCTTCTGTTGTAGACAGATGCTAAATATTGCTGTGAGCACCTTACACTCAGGGTCGACTTGTTTCCAGTGTCGATACGTTATCCTGTCGTCGCCCGGTGCAGTATTCTCATCTTTCGATAGTCGTATTTCAACTTCACCCTCCCTAAACGCTGCCACGTTGAGCTCTGTACGGTCTGCTGGCGGTTCAAGGATTGCGTAAAGTGCTTGGGGGTCTTCTAGGGCTGGCCTGGGTGCCAGCATCTCTGTGAAGTGCCTTTCAACTTCCTCACTTGGTATGTCACATCTGGCACTCTCCCCGGCGGTGATAAGTCGGACTGCTCGCCTCCGGTTGTTCCTGTAGAGACGCTGGACCTATTTGCAGTCATTCACATCAATCACTGGGGGTGCTTGCCGTTCCCCGTCAGTCCGGATACGGAAGCGAGTGTGTACTACCTCTGTGATTTCTTAAAGGAGGCAGGTGAAACCCTCCCAGTCAGGGGTCCGGAGAAGGGCTAGTAGAGGGTCGTAAAACGACTCTAGCACCCACTCTTGTGCTCCATCGTCGTATGGCGTTGTAGTGGCTCTCCTGGGATCTCATGATCGTGGTGGGGTGAAGCATCTATATCGTCGTTGTCGGAATCGTGGTTGCTGGTGGTTGGGGAAGCTGGGTCACCCCCATCGCCATTGTCTGGGTCAGGGAAAGGTATTACTGTCACAATGGGTGAGAGCGGGTGAGCTCTGTGGTTGCTTAAGCCGGGGTGGTGACAGGGCCAGTGAAGGTATTGGGCTGCGGGACATCGGAGATAAGCTGGCTGAGGCGATTATCAGTGGTGCAGGCACCTCCGCGGAGCTGGAGGTTACGGCCAGGGGCAGGTTGTCAGGGCTGGGTGGTAGCACGTGGCCAGGGTGTCGTCGTTCATGGTCTGGCAGTGGGCCGGGCTGTCGTGGCACCCTATCCAGTGCAGGCTGCCTGTTGCCCTGAGCTTCTCTGGCCGCCTGGCGGGAGTGCGATTTTCTGTGGCTAATCCCAATTTTCGAGTTGCACGAGAAATCGCAGCCGCGGGTACTACACTGGAACGACAAGGGGCGGTCGTCCAGGGTCCTAGCAGCCCGGGTTTCACGCAGGCGGGCACAGGTGTGGGTCGTCGGTCTATTCCTCAGAGTTGATCTGCAGCCAGCGCATTTGTATGTTATTTCAGAGATTCGAAGCCCGAGGCCACCCTCCAGGTGTCGTATCAACGACACAAGCTGGCTGGTCCACGCCTGAGATGCGTGGATGTGGGCACAGGGCGTTTCTGCACACTTAGTGGCTAGGAAGCGGGAACCACATGATGAGGGCTTCCCCCCGTCTCTGCGGCTGCTGGTCTCGGCTGGGTTCGTCGGAGTTGTCGTTGTTCAACGGAGGATAATTTGTTTATTGAATAATGTTTACAGGAGTTGTACATAATGCCTTGTGACAATTCCCACAGAGGGCTGCATATGAAAATTTTACATGGAACTCATAATAATTTCATACAAAATGCAAATTCCTGAAACAAATAGCATAGACATATTCTGAAAGAAATGGCATGGTCCTGCAAGAGATAGCACAAATAAATGGAAATCAATACTTCCGGGCGCCGGTCATGTGTTCGATGTAGATCATCCTCGACCATCAAATCGGGTCAGTGACGCAGAGCTTCCTGAAGGGTTTCTGGTACTTCTTGGAGGCGAGCCTGTTCATCAACTTGTCATTCCTTGGATCGTACGAGCCTAGTGAGCCCACGATGAAGGCGTGGACAGTGACCTGCTTGTAGGTCCGTCGCAGCACAGCTGCAATCGGCGCATATTTCTGCTTCTTTCGCAGCCTAGCTTCATCCAGGGAGGCTTCGCCGTTCTCGAATGGGCACGTCACGTCGACGAGGAGGACTTCTCCATTGTTCTCGAGGACGATGTCCGGCCATAGGTTGCTGTCGATGCTAGGGATCTGCTGATTCGCCGTGATGACCTTCCAGAATCGTCCTTCAGCAGCTTTCACGATCCGTTGAACTAGTGCGTTGTGCCCTTGTTCATGGGGTTGGACAGCCTCATGCAGTGGTTAAGGACGTGTGGTAGAGTCTCGTTTGGGTTCCTGCAACGCCTGCAATGTTTATCAGAGTTAATATTGAAGCACCTTGCTCCATTGAGGGGGAGGAGATTAAGCCTAGCCCTGTGGATGAACCTCCAGTCTGCGAAGGTAGTGAATGCTCCGTCGTAGATGGAGGAGGACAAGGCTCGGACTTTTGCGACTTGCTTCATCACTTTTCCCTGGTCCGGCTTGTCCTGCAGGCGTTCGTCTCTGAGTCCACGATGGTGATTGCGGATGATCCTTGCCACGCATCTTCTTTCCTTCCTTGTCATGGTCCGTTCCCTGCACGTTAGTGCTAGCTCTTCGCCGTTGGCAGACCATTTCGTGTCCAGTCTTGCAGATGCATTTCTTGCTCTGGACCAGACTGTTTCGTGACCAGTCGGCCGCTGAGCCATTGCTTCCTTGGACAGATATTGGCAGACATTCACTAATGTAGCGTCTTCTCGTAGTCTCCGGGTCACGACCTTGGTGCAGTCTGTTCTCGCGATGTTTCTTGTGTCTTGGTCCGGCGTAGTAAGAAGTTTGAAGGCCGAATCAGTCACAAACACGTCTGAGTCCTCTGCAGCAAGGGGGATTCCACAGGAGCCTGCCGTTGCGCTGCCATATAGGTAGTCATTTGTAGCTCGGGTCGGGAGATAAAGTGTTGACTTGATTAATTTCCGTAGATGATCATCAAGTTCCTGCCAATCTCCCTTCCTCAGCTGCCACGTTCTCATTGCGAATTCCGTCGTGGGGAATACAAAGGTCTTTAGAGCATCAATCCTTTGCCAGAGCGCCAACTTGCTGGTCAGTATGGCTTCTCCCAGCTTCTTGAATTCATCAATTGCTGTAGAATTTGGCAGTAGGTGGAATCCTACTGGCCTGCCAAGGAACTTAGTTTCTTCGCCGTTCCTACGGCAGTTGATGTTTGTCTCACCGATGTGAAAAGTCGTATTTCTCATTCCCCTTGGCTGTCTTCCAGACATATGCATAGAGGAGCATTTTCTGGGGTTTAGAGCCAGTCTCAGTACCCCACAGGTCGTCATTGTGACGTCTAGGAGGCTCTGTAGAACCGCTTCAGTTCTGGCCAGCAGTGTGATGTCATCTGCATAGGCCAGGCAGGGGTCTTTGAAGTCAGGATCGGTATCAAGGCCAGTTGCAATGGTTGTTCGTAAGATAGGTTCAATTGCAATATTGAACAAGAGCCCACTGATAGGGCAGCCTTGGCGGACTCCACAGTGCACAGGAATCACGTTCGTTTCACCATCAGCCGTCATGATCCTTGTAGAGTTGTCCCTTGTGATGCCCTGGACGACGTCGATGAAGGCTTGTCCTGCACCCATCCGGCGGAGAGAGGCGTCGATCAGCTCAGTTGGCACCGATCCAAAACGCGTTTGTCAGGTCCAGCGACGCAATGTAGACGTCACTGTTTCCTCCTCGTGCTTCGTCAAGGTAGTGCTGAAGGATGAAGTTGTGCTCCAGCACGCCGTCCGTTGGCATAAACCCCTTCTGAGCGTTGCAAAGTGCATTGTTTTGCACGATCCAGCTTCTCAGACGGGCAGCCAAGCACCCTGTGTACAGCTTGTGTATGGTGCGACACAAGGCGATTGGGCGCCAGTTGGTGACGGCTCCAGGGTTCCCATCTTTCGGGATCAGGATAGTTCGTGATGTTTTCCAAGACTGGGGTATTTGCTTGTGGTGTAAGCAGATGTTAAATATCGCTGTGAGAACCCTACACTCAGGGTCGACTTGTTTCCAGTGTCGGTACGTTATTCTGTCGTCGCCCGGTGCAGTGTTCTCTGCTTTTGACAGTCTAATTTCCATTTCGCCCTCCCTAAACGCAGCCACGTTGAGTTCTGCACGATCGGCTGGCGGTTCAGGGATTGCTTGGAGTGCTTGGGGGTCTTCTAGTGCTGGCCTGGGCGCCAGCATCTCTGTGAAGTGCTTTTCAACTTCCTCGCTTGAGATTTCACATCTGGCACTCTCCCCGGCGGTGATAAGTCGGACTGCTCGCCTCCTGTTGTTCCTGTAGAGGCGCTGGATCAATTTAGTCATTTACATCGATCACTGGGGGTGCTTGCCGTTCCCCGTCAGTCCGAATGCGGAAGCGTGCGTGTACTACTTCAGTGATGTCTTCAAGGAGGCAGGTGAAGCCCTCCCAGTCAGGGGTCCGGAGGGCTAGTAGGGGGTCGTAAAATGACTCTAGCACCCATTCTTGTGCTGCCTCGTCGGTGTGACGCTGCAGTGGCTCTCCTGGGATCTCATGATCATGGTGGGGCGAAGCATCTACATCTTCATTGTCAGAGTCGTTGGTGCTGGTGGCTGGAGAAGCTGGGTCACCCCCATCGCCATTGTCTGGCCCAGAGGGGGTAGGTGAGGGCATGTCTGGGAAGGGTATCACTGTCACAATGGGTGAGAGCGGGTGAGCTCTGTGGTTGCCTAAGCCGGGGTGGTGACAGGGCCGGTGAAGGTATTGGGCTGCGGGGCGTCGGAGATAAGCTGGCTGAGGCAATTATCAGTGGTGCAGGCACCTCCGCGGAGCTGGAGGTTACGGCCAGGGGCAGGTTGTCAGGGCTGGGTGGTAGCACGTGGCCAGGGTGTCGTCGTTCGTCGTCTGGTGGTGGGTCAGGCTGTCGTTGCACCCTGTCTAGTGCAGGCTGCCTGGCCGCTCGGCGGGCTTCTCTGGTTGCTTGGCGGGAGTACATTTCTCTGTGGCTCATTATGCCAATTTTCGAATTGCACGAAAACCCGCAGCCGCGGGTATCACACTGGAACGACAAGGGGCGGTCGTCCAGGGTCCTAGCAGCCCGAATTTCACGCAGGCGGGCACAGGTGTGGGTCGTTGGTCGTTTTCTTAGGGTTGAGCTGCAGCCGGCGCATTTGTATATTACTTCTGAAATGCGGAGCCCGTGGCCACCCTCCAGGTGTC
>NW_027189314.1:162858-270358 GCF_040958095.1 Procambarus clarkii | reverse complement strand
CAATGGATGGTGATATACTAAAGAAATTGTTCATGACTTTTGTTACGCCAAAGCTAGAATATGCAGCTGTTGTGTGGTGCCCAACAACAGAAGTTGGCCAATATCTTAAGAAGCACATCAACAAACTGGAAAAGGTGCAAAGACATGCTACTAAGTGGCTCCCAGAACTGAAGAGCAAGAGCTACGAGGAGAGGTTAGAGGCATTAAATATGCCAAAAATAAAAGACAGAAGAAAGAGGTGATATGATCACTACATACAAAATACTAACAGGAATTGATAAAATCGACAGGGAAGATTTCCTGAGACCTGGAACTTCAAGAACAGGAGGTCATAGATTGAAACTAGCTTAACACAGATGCTAAAGAAATATAAGAAAATTCACTTTCGCAAATAGCGTGGTAGACGGTTGGAACAAGTTAGGTGAGAAGGTGGTGGAGGCCAAGACTGTCAGTAGTTTCAAAGCGTTATATGACAAAGTGTGCTGGGAAGACGGTCTCATCCTGTAACTACACTTAGGTAATTACACACACACTAATATATATATATATATATATATATATATATATATATATATATATATATATATATATATATATATATATATATATATATATATATATATAGCCTCGGCTATCACCTCATTATGTCCGGTCGTGATGGTCAAGTGGATTAAGGCGTCTTGTACATACCAGATGCGTTGCTTCTGGGAGTATGGGTTCGAGTCACTTCTGGGGTGTGAGTTTTCAGTTGATATATATATATATATATATATATATATATATATATATATATATATATATATATATATATATATATATAATATATATATAATATATATATATATTATATATATATATTATATATATATAAATATATATATTTATATATATATATTTATATATATATATTTATATGTCGTACCTAGTAGCCAGAACGCACTTTTCAGCCTACTATGCAAGGCCCGATTTGCCTAATAAGCCAAGTTTTCATGAATTAATTGTTTTTCGACTACCTAACCTACCTAACCTACCTAACCTAACCTAACCTAACTTTTTCGGCTACCTAACCTAACCTAACCTATAAAGATAGGTTAAGTTAGGTTAGGTAGGGTTGGTTAGGTTCGGTCATATATCTACGTTAATTCTAACTCCAATAAAAAAAAATTGACCTCATACATAATGATATGGGTAGCTTTATCATTTCATAAGAAAAAAATTATAGAAAATATATTAATTCAGGAAAACTTGGCTTATTAGGCAAATTTGGCCTTGCATAGTAGGCTGAGAAGTGTGTTCTGGCTACTAGGTACAACATTATATATATATATATATATATATATATATATATATATATATATATATATATATATATATATATATATATATATATATATATATATATATATATATATATATATATATATATATATATATATATATATATGTCGTACCTAGTAGCCAGAACTCACTTCTCAGCCTACTATTCAAGGCCCGATTTGCCTAATAAGCCAAGTTTTCCTGAATTAATATATTTACTATAATTTTTTTCTTATGAAATGATAAAGCAACCCTTTTCTCTATGTATGAGGTCAATTTTTTATTATTGGAGTTAAAATTAACGTAGATATATGACCGAACCTAACCAACCCTACCTAACCTAACCTAACCTATATTTATAGGTAAGGTTAGGTTAGGTAGCCAAAAAAAGCTAGGTTAGGTTAGGTTAGGTAGGTTAGGTAGACGAAAAAACATTTATTCATGAAAACTTGGCTTATTAGGCAAATCGGGCCTTGAATAGTAGGCTGAGAAGTGCGTTCTGGCTATTAGGTACGACATATATATATATATATATATATATATATATATATATATATATATATATATATATATATATATATATATATATATATATATATATATATTGTGACGGTAACGCGTTGGTGTTCGGCTGTTTAAGGCTAGGGGTATGGCCTCGTCACATAGTTATAAAAAAAAATAGAAAACTGGAACTTCGTCTGTGGTAAGGTAAGGAGAAGACACACAAAACACAAGTAAATTTTAACAATGAAATTTTAATTACGTTAAATAAATCAATACATGAAAAAATGGACAAACAAATTCTTATAATAAAATCAATCAATCAAAATAGTAAGAATAATTAAATGACACAATGAAAAGTTACGCTAAGATAAAATAACAAGAAGTGCAACACAAAATAAAGGAAAGGTGCTGGAATATTGGCTTAAAGCTACCACCTCTCTCAGTACACGCTAACGTCTAGCCGGGAGGAGTGGTAACCACGAAAGCACAGAATATTCTGAGGTCTGAGGTCGTGGCGACCCCAGACATCAAGTAGTATGGGGGGGCGAGTGCAGGTGCAGCCAGACCGGCGACCAATCAGCGGAGCCGGTAGCGATCAACAGGTAGTTTGGCGGTTTGAGTCTGAACAGGTGTCTCTGGCTGCAACGTTTTGCGCTCTGGCAAACCTTGCTGGTGTTGTTGTCGTTGTTGGACATTTCTTCCATAGTAGTATTATATAATTTCAATGACGTAATTGTGGAGGGAAGAGCAGGCTCAATCTCTTGAAGGAGATTATCGTCACAACTCTCCCCCGATGCCTGCGGTTCTGGAAGAAGTACGTCGTTATGTGGTGGAGTAATGGATGGAGTCGCTTCTACTTCATAAACTCTGGAGAGATCATGGGCTAAGATGTTGTCAGACTCTTGGTATAGCGTGTCTCTAGGTTGAATTTCTGAAGGTAGCAAGCCCATAGTAGAAGACGTTGAGATGGGAAGTGGGCGTGCTGCAGGTGGTGTGGTCCGTATTGATGGTGGACCGAGCACTTTTCAGGTGTGGAGTGAAGTGCTGAAGCTTCAGGATGAGGAAGAGTAGCTCCTTGCCAATTGTTCCGTAGTTCCTTGTAGCAGTAGTTGCTGACAGGTGTATTCTTCTCGCCTCGTTGCTGCATCACGACACCACCAACGTCGGTACCATTGGCGTCGACATGGAGGATGAAGGGCGTATCTGACGAGGTGAGAGTGGAATTAGAAGAGGGCAAAGGAGCACGATTATTATCCTGAAAGCATTTGGGAAGATCATTAAGGATTTCGGAATTAGAAAGCGCTGATTCCTTGTCAGTGCTTTCGGGAGGAGAAGCTGGGATGGTCTCACTGTGAATGTAGGGTTCTGTGAAGGTAGAACAATTAGTCAGGACAGTGGGAGGAGTACCATTATATTGCTTCAGGAGGTTGACGTGGCACAGCTGGGTCTTCCGCCGCCTATCTGGAGTCTCTATTACGTAGTTGTTATTATTCCTGCACTCTTTGACGCAGTAGGGTCCTGAAAACCTGTTTTGTAAAGGTGAACCTGGGACAGGGAAATAGGCAAGGACGAAGTCTCCCGGCTTGAATTTTCTTACTTTGCTGGTCTGGTCGTAATGAGTCTTCATTCTTACCTGGGCTTTCAATAGATTATCATGGGCAAAGCGGTGGACTCTCTCTAGAATGTGTTGAAGGTTTTGAAGAAACTGGGGCACATTCTGATGCTCACTGAAGGTGGCATCTCTGAGAGAGTCTTTGAAAGCCTTAAGGGGAGTACGGCACTTACGGCCGTAGAGCATCTCATAAGGAGATACTCCTAGGGACTCATTGGGGAGACTTCTGAAAATACACATTATAAGGTCAATCTGCTTATCCCAATCCTTCGAGGTCTCACTACAAAACTTTTTCAAGAGTGCTTTGATGGTCTGATGACTACGTTCAAGAGAACCCTGTGAAGCAGGATGATAGGGGCTGGACAATACCTGTTTGATGTTGAACTCCTCCAGTGTCCTTTTGAAGAGATCACTGGTGAAGTTGGTACCACAGTCACTTTGAATCTCCCTGGGAAATCCGTATTGAGTGAAGATCTTCAATAGATGTTTTATAACCGTAGCAGCCGTGATGTTCTTCACTGGAACTGCTATGGGAAATCTGGTGGTAGGACACAGGATGGTTAGGATGTAGGCGTTACCTGAACTGGTCCGAGGTAAAGGACCAACACAGTCTATTATGAGTCTGTGGAAAGGTTCCGCAGGCACCTGTATGGGAATCAGTGGTGCTCTGGGAATGGAGACGTTCGGTTTGCCTGCCATCTGACATGTATGACACTGTTTTACGTACTGTTTGACGTTATTTACCATACCTGGCCAGTAGTAGTCTTGACGAATCCCATGGTAAGTCTTGTTGAAGCCGTAGTGGGAGAATGCTCCGTGGGCCAGGTGTAGAATAGTGGGCCGCAGGCTGGTGGGAATCACAAGTTGTTCGATGTTGGCCCAATCGTCCTCCTCCTTCAGTTTACTGGGTCTATATCTGCGGTAGAGCAAGTCGTTCTCTAGGAAGAACCCAGGAATACTGTCGGGTTGAGTCTCAGCCTGGAGAAACAATGGTGTTAAAGTAAGATCTTCCCTCTGCAACTTACGGAACTCCAACTTGGTCAGATGCGGGGGTAGTTTCTCAGGGTCTTGAGGGACAGCGGTAGCAGTAGAGTCAGCTGGCTGTGGACGTGCGGCTTGTGCACGGGTGGTCACGAGAACCGGAGGAGAAACTTCATCACTCTCTTGAACCTCTGCTGGAACATACTCTAGAATAGGGTTTATTGGCACAGAGTTACACACCTGGGGTTTGTCCATGACGATCAGGTTGGTCGGTTGCAGGTCTTCTGCCAAGTCGTTGCCTAGGAGAAGTTGCACTCCAGGCATGGGAAAAGGCTTTTCCCTGACGGCGACTTGGACTTCCCCGTTCACGTAGGGACAATCCAGGTGGACTCTGGCGAGAGGGTATGGAGTGGTAGCAGTGAGGTCAGTGATGAAGACGGTTTCTCCGGTGTAGACGATGTTGGGCACAGCCGACTTCAAGATGATCGATTGTAGAGCCGCTGTGTCCCTCAAGATCTTCAATTTGAAACGTCCCTCCGGATTTGAACCGTTGGCAGAGACAGTTCCAGTATACAGGTGGTTACTGAAAAGAGAAAGATCATTAACATCAACACCAACATTCATCACAGGCTTACCGGACTTAGGAGGAGTTGGTTTGGGTCTTTGTTGGTCAGTGGTTCCCTTGTATTGAGACTTACCACACTTGTCTATGGTATGTCCATAGAGTCTACAATACTTGCAGTACAGTTGTGAACCAGCTTGATCGGGGCTCACCTTCTCGTAACTGTACCACGACTTCTTACTGGAGGATGGTTCGGGTGTCAGCCGGTGGATGAGGCTGTAAGTGTCAGCCGACTTAGCACACTTCAGGTAGTCGGTTTCTTCTTTATCTGCTAAGTAGAGGCGGACAGGAGGTGGCACACGTCTCAAGAATTCTTCAACAAGCATCAGGTTGACGAGTTCTGTAAAAGTAGAGACATGTGCTGCTTCCAGCCATTTCATGAAATACCTCCGTTTCGTGTTAGCAAACTCGAGGAAGGTAGTGGTACTTGCCTTCAGGTGGTCACGGAATTTCCTTCTATAACTTTCAGTAGAGAGGAGGTAGGCGTCCAACACTGCTTGTTTCAGAGTGTGGTAGTCATTCTCAGACGCCAAAGTACTGAGTGTGACTGCAGCTCTACCTGTAAGATGGACTCTGAGAAGTGTGGCCCATTGGTCGACAGGCCAACTGAGTTGATTAGCAAGGGTTTCAAAGGTGGTAAAGAACACATCAACTTCTGCTTCTACAAAGGATGGCATTAACTTACTTGCATGTGATATATTAAAACTGACGGGAAGATTGGCAGTAGCTTGCTGGCGTTGAGTGAAGTGTGAAGTTTCCAAGGCGATTTCACGTTGACGACACTCTAGAGCCAGAGTCGCTTGTTGCTTGTCATGTTCGCGTTGTTTGGTTTCGAGCTGTAAGCGTTCCCGCTCCTGGAGTGTTTCAAGCTGTACTCGCTCACGTTCATGGAGCAAGGCGACCTCACGTTCGTGTTCTTCTCTCCTCAAAGCGGCCTCGCGTTCTTGTTCGTTTCTCCTCAAAGCAGCTTCGCGTTCTTGTTCGTCTCTCCTCAAAGCAGCTTCGCGTTCTCTGAGGGTGATTTCTCGTTCTTGTTCTTCCCTCCGTATGGCAGCTGCTCGTTCTTGTTGTTCGCGGGCTTCCCTTTGCTGCTCACGTTCAATCTTGGCCAGTTCCAATTGGAGTTTCATCGTTGCCAAATCAGTTTTTCCTGCAATATAGTAAGTTTCATGAGTTTCAGAGTCTATCTTACCTTGCTCTAAATAGTAATCCAGCAACAGGTTGTGTAGGTCATTTTTGTTGGCTTGGTAGGGAACTTCTAGTTGATACTCATGTGCAAGAGTTTGTAATTCAGTCTTCTTGGCACGACTTAAAGTCCCTATTTCACCTGCTGGATTTGTACGGAAAGCTTGGAGACGAAACATGGTGAAATTAGCAAATAAAGGTACACGAATATTCAATAGTGAATGTCAGAAACAGGTCAACGTGGCAACTGATACCTATCCTGTGAGATCTTTAACAATTAAAGTTAAGAAAAAGATATTAAATGATTAAATTAAATCAAGGGCGCAGGAAATCTTGTACCCGGTACTCATGTAAGAGGATAAGGGCAAGAAAATCCTACTAACAAATGAAACAGAGTTTCGAAAACAAATGAAACAGTTAAATGCTTCAAAAGTAAAATTGGTAGTCCAAGGATGTAGGCATACCTTGCCACGTCTCTATAGGACATAGAGCAAGTTTTTCCTACTGAATTTAATATGATACTTACAGAATTAGCGAACTTTTGTGCTCTGAAAAAATAAGCTAATTCCCTACCGTTGTATGTATCATCATCTCTGACTGACGTGTAGGGGTGCGAGGTGTCAACTGGTGACGAGAACTGCTGCTGAGGTCCCAATTCAGCAACTAAAGTTCGAGCTAGAGGAACTATGGCCCTCTTTGTCCTACAGTCAGATTGCAGAAGATTGGGTACTCTTGACCCGGGGCAGACCACAGTACCAGGGTACCAATATGATGATCTGTCAGAAATGAGAAATATTCAAGGGACATAGATGGTAAACACGAGTAATAACAAGGAGGGAGAGATGACCAATTAAGAGTATGACTGCGGCCTACAGTCACCACGTAATCCAAAGTTGTCTCACCTTCACCATATGTTACTCTCGTAATGCACAATACACCGCACCTTATAAAAAATGAAATTGAATATGAAAAATAGTAAAGCTACGTTAACAAAGTTAAATACGCTTACCATAAATTACCACTTGGCACCAGTACCTGAGTGAAGCTCCTAGGACAGGCCCCCATATAACTTGTGACGGTAACGCGTTGGTGTTCGGCTGTTTAAGGCTAGGGGTATGGCCTCGTCACATAGTTATAAAAAAAAAATAGAAAAACTGGAACTTCGTCTGTGGTAAGGTAAGGAGAAGACACACAAAACACAAGTAAATTTTAACAATGAAATTTTAATTACGTTAAAGAAATAAAACATGAATAAAATGCACAAACAAATTTGTATAATAAAATCAATCAATCAAAATAATAAGAATAATTAAATGACACAATGAAAAGTTACGTTAAGATAAAATAACAGGAAGTGCAACACAAAATAAAGGGAAGGTGCTGGAATATTGGCTTAAAGCTACCACCTCTCTCAGTACACGCTAACGTCTAGCCGGGAGGAGTGGTAACCACGAAAGCACAGAATATTCTGAGGTCTGAGGTCGTGGCGACCCCAGACATCAAGTAGTATGGGGGGCGAGTGCAGGTGCAGCCAGACCGGCGACCAATCAGCGGAGCCGGTAGCGATCAACAGGTAGTTTGGCGGTTTGAGTCTGAACAGGTGTCTCTGGCTGCAACGTTTTGCGCTCTGGCAAACCTTGCTGGTGTTGTTGTCGTTGTTGGACATTTCTTCCATAGTAGTATTATATAATTTCAACGACGTAATTGTGGAGGGAAGAGCAGGCTCAATCTCTTGAAGGAGATTATCGTCACAATATATATATATATATATATACAGTGGTACCTCGCATAACGAATTTAATCCGTTCCAACGCCGCTGTCGTCTTGTGAAACCGGTGTCATGCAAAACAATTTTCCCCACCCAAAACAATGTAAATACAAATAATCTGTTCCACCCCCTAAAACAACAATATGACATTATACACTGGTAATATTATACTGTACAAGTTAAATAAATGTTTGTTTGACTGTTTCCATGTGTATATTCACTTTACCTTATGAAGAGTCGTTGCTGGCTTGAGGGAGCCGATCGGGAGGGAGGGAGGAGAGGGCTTATGGGGAGGAGGGAGACACCACCTCTGGGTCAGGCGGGCTCGCTCTCTTTGGGAATTTAACCCCACTAGGACCGGGTTGTGGTTCAATATCACTAGCACGTCTCTTCCCACCCTGTCCACTGACCATATCGCGTGTCACATGCTGTTGTCTTCGTTTGAGGATGTCCCTAAATCGAGACAGCACATTGTCATTAAACAGGTTCACGCACCGTGTTGTCACCGCCTTATCAGGGTGATGCTTTTCCGCAAATGCTGTCACCTTTTCGAACATGCCCAGCACGTCCCTGATCTCACTAGATGGGATAGCATCCTCGCAGACCTCCTCCTCCCCCGATGAGAGCTCCTGTACCTCCTGTTGCACCAGCTCTTTCTGCAGTTCCAGGAGTTCCTCGGTGGTCAGTTCATCACTGTGCTCCTCCACCAACTCCTGCACATCAGCAGCATCCACCTCCAGACCCAGTGTGTGTCCCAGAGCGACAATATCATCCACTAAAAGAGCCTCCGGGTCATCCACAGGTGCGGATGCAGATGCAGGTGCAGGACCGAAACCTTCGAAGTCTCGCTCAGGGACACCCTCAGGCCACAAGTTTCGCCATGCAGAGTGTAGGGTTCTCTGTGACACCCCTTCCCAGGCCTTATCTATCAAACGCAAGGCCCCCATGATATTGAACTGCTCCTTCCAGAATTGTCTGAGGGTCAGCTCTGTGGTGTCAATCACATGAACACATCTCTCCAACAAGGCCTTCATATAGAGCTTCTTAAAGTTAGCAATGACCTGCTGATCCATGGGTTGGAGGAGTGGCGTGGTGTTTGGAGGAAGAAACTTGATGGTGATAAACTGATTTTCAGGGAACAGATCATCTTGCAGTTGGCAAGGATGCGCAGGTGCATTATCGAGCACAAGCAAGGCCTTGAGTGGTAACTGCTTGTCGACGAGAAAATTCTCACTGTGGGGCCGAAAACGTCATTTACCCACTCACTAAAGAAGATCTGCGTGACCCAGGACCTCTTGTTCGACCTCCACATCACATTCAGCCGTGTCTTGTGACCCTTAAACGCCTTGAACACTCGTGGATTTTCTGAGTGATAGACGAGAAGCGGCTTGACCTTGCAATCGCCACTTGCATTGGCGCAGAGCACGAGAGTAAGGCGATCCTTCATCGGTTTGTGGCCAGGCAATGATTGTTCCTCTTGCGTGATGTAGGTCCTCTTCGTCAGTTTTTTTCAAAAAAGGCCGGTCTCGTCACAATTGAAAACTTGTTGTGGCAGAAACTGCTCCTGATCAACAAATTTCTGGAACTCTGGCACAAAAGCCTCAGCAGCACCTTTATCAGAGCTGGCAGCCTCCCCATGTCGCACAACACTGTGTATACCACTCCTTTTCTTAAAGTTCTCAAACCAGCCACGGCTTGCCCTAAATACCTCCTCATCTTCAGACGACGCACCTGGTATCTTCCTGACAAGGTCCACATACAGCATCCTAGCCTTAGCGCAAACGATAGCTTCAGAGACACAATCGCCATGCAATTGTCGTTCATTCATCCACACCAGCAGTAGCCGTTCCACATCTTCCAGGAGTTTTGGACGTTTGCTGGTGAGCTTGCTAACTCCTTTGGCCATGTCAAGCGTCTTATATTTATCCTTGCCCTTCAGTATGGTGGATATTGTTGAGGGAGCCCTGCCATACTCCCTGGCAAGATCAACCACACGAATACCACGCTCGTGCTTTGCTATGATCTCTTTCTTCACTTCCACAGTGATTGCCTCTTTCTTCCCCTTGCAAACTCCTGCTTTCGCAGGCTGCTTCTTGGACAACATCGTGCGTTCAGAATTGTAGTCACAAAACCACAAAAAAAAAAAAACACGAATATCAGAATTGTGTGTGGAGCGATACAGACGGATACTGGTCGTGTGAGACACCAATACAACACTGTAGACAGTGGCGGCGTGACCCCACCATGTGGTGTTGACGTTACACAAACGAGCGTTCGTCATATGGGACGATTTCTCGCCGATCGGGCCAGTCGTTACCCAAAATATTCGCCTTGTGGGGCGATCGTTATGCAAGGTACCACTGTATATATATATATCGGACAATTAGTAAAAAAAAAAAAAAAAAAAAAAAATTAAATTATTTTACCTTGTACCTAGATCCACCAGGCCTGTTTGGTGCATGTTTCAGTACTTCAGAAATCTGGAAGGTCACATCCTCCTCCTCAACTTGTGGATGTGCGTTGATAGATGATTCTGTAAAATTAAGTTATTTATATAATAATAAATTCAGTATAACAATAATATTCTGTAAAACTAAAAGTAATTTATACATCAATCAGATAAAACTCTCCAGAGATGGTGATACACAACATATAAAGGACAAGCTTCAGAACAAAATATGCATTTAGGAATAAGGTTTTGTACATGTAGGTAGCACATGAGAAAATAAGTGGAAGGTGATCAAGTTTATATTAACATGTTAATGGCTTTGTTAAGGCTTTGCAAGAATGAAAAAATATTAATAATATAATATCACCTACCAATTAATTGTACATCATTTATAAGTCAATTATTTGCATTATTATTATTCAATACTAATGATATAAAAATGCATTTTGTAATCTACTATTTATGCAAGTATTAAGCACAGGATCATGAAATAAACTGCACAATACTGTAATGGATAAACCAATTAAGTTTACACTTTCCTATAGCTAAGTCAGTCAGTTCTATTAGCAGCAGAGAACAATTATGCCCAACCTCTATTAAATGAAACAATCTTAAGAGCAAGTGATAGAAATATAATCATTTATGCTTGGGAAAATATTATGGAATGGTTCCAAATATGAAAAATATTAAGTTTTTTGGTTAAAATTTTTTAACTTAAAATTTAAATTTTTAAGTGAATTTTAAACTTTAAAAAAATTATTTAATTTTTTGGTTACTTACTTAAAATAACATTATATAGTTCTTGTTTTTATAGAAATGCCAATTTCTTCTTTTGCCCTTCCAGACTGTATAGTGACCACAGGCAGTTTGTTCATATCTTCATTATTCTTCGAACCGTGGTTGCACAATCAGACCCACGTACACTGGTTAAAAGCATCACCTAAAAGCAACAACAAAAATGTAGTACACTGACGAATTTTGAATATATATATATATATATATATATATATATATATATATATATATATATATATATATATGCCATATACATATATATGCTATGTTGTATGCTACAACTTGGCTGATAATAAAGCCATTCACAACTGCAGGCCTAATAAAAAAAGGAGGTGGCATAGCAATATCTTACAAAGATACCTTCATCTGCAATAGTGTCATTAGTAATAGAGACGACTATTGTGAATATACCTTTGCCAAGTTCTCCAGTAAATCCCTTAAATCCTCCTTGACTATAAGTGCCATCTATAGATTTCCCAATACCAACATAGCTTCATTCTCAGATAACGTAAGGAATCTTATCATAAATAACAATCTCAACAAAAATCAAACCAACTTAGTGGTTTGTAATGGTGAACAAAACATGCAGATACTTATATATAACCTGTGAATAGAGTGTAATAACAGCAAAACTATTTGTTTATTGTTTTCTGACCATAATAATTGAATCACTAATATGATTCACTAATATATAATCCTAATAATGATCACTAATATATAATCCATTGAGCATGCTGCATCTCTTTCAGTCTCTTTGCAATTTGAACAAGAGGGTTTTTAATTGATCGAACCATATTCTTAAAGTAAAGTAAATGAGATGTATTCCATATTTTGCAAAATATACGATGAAGGCACACAAACATTCATACCAAAACTGAAGGGCAGGATTTATGAGGAGACATTTGAGGCATTAAATATTCCAAAACTAGAAGACAGAAGGAAAAGAGGAGATATGATCACTACGTACAAAACAGTAACAGGAATTGATAAACTTGATAGGGAAGATTTCCCGAGACCTGGAATTTCAAGAACAAGAGGTAATAGATTTAAAGTCTTACAGTCTCCGTGGTGTAGTGGTAAGACACTCGCCTGGCGTTCCGCGAGCGCTATGTCATGGGTTCGTATCCTGGCCGGGGAGGATTTACTGGGCGCAATTCCTTAACTGTAGCCTCTGTTTAACGCAACAGTAAAATGTGTACTTGGATGAAAAAAACGATTCTTCGCGGCAGGGGATCGTATTCCAGGGACCATAGGATTAAGGACTTGCCCGAAACTCTACGCGTACTAGTGGCTGTACAAGAATGTAACAACTCTTGTATATATCTCAAAAAAAAAAAAATAAAAAAAATAAACGAACTAAACAAAGATGCCGAAGAAATGTAAGATAATTCACTTTTGCAAACAGAATGGTAAACGGTTGGAACAAGTTAGGTGAGGTGGTGGAGGCCAAAACCGTCAAAAGTTTCAAAGCATTATATGACATATATATATATATGCATATATATGCATATATATGACATATATATATATATGCATATAAATATATTATATATATATACTGATAATTAGCTAAAAATATATTCAAGTAAATGTAAATTATTTTACCTTGCACCTAGATCCACCAAGCTTGTATGGTGTGCATTTCAGTACTTCGGAAATCTGGAACGATCTGGAATCTCTTATCTGCAATGAAACAATACATATTATTGCACTTGCCACAATACCACACAAGAATCAGTACGCCTTACCACACAATCAGTACGACTGTTTTCAGCGAGCCACTTAACACACTGAAGATTGATAACCCAAATGAATTTTTCATGGATATGATACCAACATCAAATCATAAATCAGATGTGATCCTATCCCCACTGGATTTTGAAGAAGCCATAGACAGTATGCCTATGCACTCTGCACCAGGCCCTGACTCTTGGAACTCTATATTCATCTAGAACTGTAAAAAAACGTTATCGCAGGCCCTTCACATTCTTTGGAGACAAAGCCAAGATACCGGCATTATCCCTGACATACTAAAAACAGCAGAGATAGCACCGCCCCATAAAGGAGGAAATAAGGCAGAGGCAAAAAACTACAGACCGATAGCACTAACATCGCACATCATAAAAATCTTTGAGAGAATGCTAAGAAGTAAGATCACAAAATACATGGAATCACAGCATCTCCATAACCCCAGACAACATGGTTTCAGAACAGGGCGCTCTTGCCTATCACAGTTGCTGGACCACTCTGACATGGCACTAGATGCCATGGAAGACAAACAAAACGCTTTGACAAAAAAAAGCCTTTGACAAATGTGACCATTGTGTTATTGCACATAAAATGCGTTCAAAAGGAATTACCGGAAAAATAGGCAGATGGATATACAACTTCCTGACTAATAGAACCCAATGTGTAGTAGTCAACAAAATAAAATCTGGACCATCAACCGTAAAGAGCTCAGTCCCCAAGGGTACTGTGCTTGCTCCAATACTTTTTCTCATCCTCATATCGGACATAGACAAGGACACAACCTATAGTACTTGATCATCCTTTGCAGATGACACTAGAATCTTCACGAGAGTAGGCAACATAGAGGACACGGCAAACCTCCAATCAGATGTAAATCAGGTCTTTCTATGGGCTACAGAAAATAACATGGTGATTAACGAACATAAGTTTCAGCTCATGCGCTACGGAAAAAATAAAAAATATAAAAACGGAAACCACTTACAAAACTCAGTCAAATCATAACATTGAACGGAAAAGCAACGTAAAGGATTTGGGTGTACTGATGTCAGAAGGCCTTACATTTAAAGAACACAATAAAGTAGCCGTCACAACTGCAAGAAAAATGACAGGATAGATAACAAGAACTTTTCACACTAGAGATGCTATACCGATGATGATAGTTTTCAAGACGCTAGTGCTCTCTAGAGTGGAATACTGCTGCATAATGAAAGCCCCTTTCAAAGCTGGAGAAATTACTGACCTATACTTATGCATTTATCTTCGGTTTAACACAACAGGCACCAGACACACGCTAGGCATCATACACACTAGGATAAAACAAACATTAGGCCAGAAGTCAGAAAAGAATTCAAAGAATTTTACTGGAAAGGCTTGCTGTTAGGAAAGGAAGTAATTGAGATGAATTAATGCACAGTATGTCAATTTTGTGAAATATATGATAAAGGAACAAAAACATTTATACCAAAACAGAGATGCAGAACTAGGAAACAGGATTTGTTCAACTGAAATTTCAAGACGGCCAGAGACCAAAAGACACAAAAATGGAATCAATATACGAAGAGGCCAAACCCCCAAACATACCAGTAATACAAAGAGAAACAACTACACGGCAGTGAGGAGATAGGCAGAAAGAAATTTTGAAAAAAAGAATAAACAAATTTTGAAATTTTGAAATTTTGAAAAAAAGAATAAACAAATTCATAATATATACAAATAATTTAGACTCAGGTTTGATCAGCAATATTTGAAAATTTCCAGATGATACAAAAGGGATTTTTTTTTCTGGATTCAGGATTATTTTTTTTATGGCTGAAAACATGTTTTCAGCAATAAAAGAAATACAGTATTGCTGGAACAACCGTCGACATCTTCAAGAGAAAACCTGAACATCTTCAAGAAGTGCTGGACAAACAAGGCTGTGGTGGATATGTGGGCCAGAGGGGCCTGTCCAAGCAACAGCCTGTTGGATCAAGCTCTCACATGTCAAGCCTGGCCTTGGAATGGCTTGGTGAGTAGAACAACTACCAGAACCCTATAATGCATGTATCAAGCAGATAACTAGGTTGTAGAGGATAGATAACATAGTGATTATAAGAAAACTAAAAACTCACTGGAAGCCATATAAATTACAAGAGTTGATACTCAACTTCTTTCCATTGTACCTCCCGTGTGTCAGCTTATCACTCTACTGCTAATATCATGGTATTGCAGAATATCTGTCTCTACATTGCCAAGGTGTCCAGGCAGTGAGCACCACATAATGCAGTGCAGTCCTGTAAGAATAAGCACAGTAAGTATGGGCATGGAGGGGGTGCAGCAGTGGCTTGTGAAGGGCTGGAGAGTAAATGGACATGCCCAGGAATAAAAAGCATTAGGGTAACAGAACATAGCCCATAAAAATAGTAATGACTGTGAATGAATAATTATATGAATGCAATAATATTTCATATCTCAATAGGAATACTAAGCAGGGTGCAAGACAAGGTACTGGTGGTGATAGTGGTTGGTACAAGTCCTCACATCCCCACAGACACCACTAACAGCCCTCACTTCCCAACACAGTACCCTTGTTCCTTACTCAACACCTCCTTGGACCTTTATTACAGAAAAATAGAATCAATTAATATAACAAAATATAAAATATAAGTGTTTACTTACGATAATACTATCGGTGGAACACAAAATCTTCTTCTTCTTGATAGTAGGTGCAGTTTGCATGAAGGGTTTGTCCTCGCCATGACTGAACTGACGACAAAATGGCCGCTGTGTTGATATGGCGTCAGATGACGCTGTGACGTCACAGGTGAGGGACGCTTTGCGCAATTACTCCCTCGTCGCTTGACCCCATCATTAAAATTTTTTTTATTTTTATTAATTTTATTTTTATTTATTTATGTACAAGAAGTTACATTGGGGGTTAACAGAGAATATAGAAAATAAGTTGAATTAACATTCTTGTAAAGCCACTAGCACGCATAGCGTTTCGGGTAAGTCCTTGAACAGATTTTTTTTTATAAATTAACAGTAAAATTTATAACAAATGTTAGCAGGTATTTTACAGCTTTTCATTACAGGTACAGATAATTTTAAGTAGAATAATTACAGTAAAATCAGCAAAAGTGTTTGCAGGTAATTTGAAGAAATTTTGACACAAAAGCAGATCAGAATGATACACAATAATAACAATACACAATAAAGAAACAAGGATTACTAGGTACATGAGGATAGCATTTCAGGGTTATACATTGGTTCACTGAAGCACAATATGAAGATCATTTCGAGGAAAAGTTTCAAGGAATAATGCAGTAGTATATGCACTGAATACAACAACCATGATATCAGATAATATCTAAGATTACAATGTTAAAGTAATATGGCTTAGGTACAAATATTGGGGGATTGAGTACAGTGTGAAGATAAAGCCCATGGTAGAAAACTATGAACATGAAATTAGGTACTTTTTGGTTTTATTTTTGAATATGGCAGAAGTTGGACAGCTTTTCAAATCATTAGGGAGTGAGTTCCATAGACTAGGTCCCTTTATTTACATAGAGTGTTTACATAGATTAAGTTTGACTCTGGGGATATCAAAGAGATATTTATGTCTGGTGGGGTGGCCATGTGATCTATTATATCTGTCCAGGAAGAGTTTCAGAACAGGGTTTGCACTTAGAAAAAGGGTTTTATAAACGTAATTTACACAGGAGAATGTATGGAGTGAATTTATGTTTAGCATGTTTAGGGATTTGAACAAGGGAGCTGTGTGTTGTCTGAAGGTAGAGTTAGTTATTGTCCTGATAGCAGATTTTTACTGGATGATGATGGGCTTGAGGTAGTTTGCAGAGGTTGAACTTCAAGCACAAATACCATAAGAATGATAGGGATAGATAAGTGCATAATAGAGTGAGAGGAGAGCAGAGTAGGGTACATAATATCTGATCTTAGAGAGTATACACCAACTGTTATAGAAACCTTTTTAGTTAAGTGTTGTATATGGGTGCGGAAGGTGAGTCTATTGTCTAGGAATAGGCCAAGGAACTTTCCATCATTTTTATTGTTAATGTTTACATTAGCTATCTGAAGCTGAATTGCATTTGTTGATTTGTTTCTAAATAAGATATAGTAGATCTTTTCTATGTTTAGTGTGAGTTTGTTGGTTGACATCCACAAGTAGACTTTTTTTAATTAATTGTTTACAACATTATTTAACAGGAATGGGTTGGGGTCAGAGTAGACGAGTAGTATCATCAGCCAACAATATAGGTTTAAGTATGTTAGAGACATTAGGGAGATCATTGATGTATATAAGAAACAGGAGGGTCCTAGGATGCTGCTCTGTGGCACCCCTATGGTAAGTGGTAGAGTGGGAGAGGTTATATCATTGATGGCTACATATTGGTGTCTGTTACTAAGATAGGATCGGATATAGTTCAGGGCAGTTCAAAGTTGTTGTTGTATTTGTGTCTAGCTTCAGACACAAGCATGTTACAGTTATGTCTTAAGGAGTTGAGAGCAATTAAGGATGATAAAGAGTCACTTACAATTAATGAATCAAGTTTGGATACTTGTACACATTTCAGTGCAAGGAGCAAGGCAAATAGTTCAGTCTGAAGGGTAGAGGCCCAGTTGTTTATACGGACTCCCCTCTCAAAATATAAGTCATAGCCTATTGCCAGGACAACTGCACTTCCAGCTGCACCCGTTGGGCGCTGTAGGAAACCTTCAGTGTATATGATTTGAGAGAGAGAGAGAATGCTCTGTGGACAGAGCATCAATATGGCTTAAGACGTTGAGCTTTGCCTCAAAACAAAGCTGGGACTGATCTCTAATTTGCTCCTTTGATGGGAAGGGAGGGATTAAAATTGAAAAGGGTGTAATTTCCTACAGTGCAGGAAAGTGATATTGTTGTCTCTCTTGGTACAAATTATAAATCTGATACTTTCTGAGTTCAGTTCCAATTTTATTTATCTATTTGAAACAATGTTTACATTCAATAAAGAAATTCTGGAGGGCTTCTGTGCAAGAGTTAGGATGAGATAGCCTAAGCATTTTTATACCAATTTGACAGTTAATTTTAGTAACACGATAAACAACGCTCGGAATATTAAGTTCCTTTCTCATATTAAGTATCTTTGTGGTACGAAGGCACCCAAGGATTATCCTCAAGGCTTTGTCTGCAATTTTTCAAGCCCTCCAAGCTTTCTTTCAGGATGCCTTAAAGTTAGTTTAGTTCATTTATTATGCACCCCATACCCATCTTGTGGGCGGTAGTGGAAAGGGTTGCAGAGGCACATAATGGGCTCAGGGACTGAACCCCACAATTCATTTAGCTCAGCAAGTTACAATCTTGATGAGCTAGTTACAAAATTCAGTATAAGTCGTCACATCAACAATGGGTTCGAGATCGACCACAAGTACAGTTTCTAAATTAAGCAACTGACATATGTGGAGAGCTAGTGTTACAATTGATATGCTTGTCCTGCACACCGCCCCCCATCCAGTGGGCAGCGGTGGATATGTTACAATCACTTAGTTACTACCTACAGTTAGCAAACTGGGGATATTTTGCTAAAATTTCTGGTAGCAGATCATTTTGAATGAAATATTTACATATCGTTGGTACATTGGTTATAGAATTGTCTCTGAATTCACTATCACATAGTGACGGAGGGTGTGCGAATAATTTTGTTGACACAGTTAACATTTGGTCAGATCTACATCAGCAGATAATGAGAATTCCCAGAAATACTTGTAACCGAGTCTAAGCCGAGCAGTAGTAACATCTAGAAGTCTACTGATTTTTTTGGATGAACCATAGATGTGTGGCTTCTCTTGCATGATAGTACTGAACGAAAGTTAATCGCCCCAAACACTTTCGCGTTTTGGGCAAGTTACCCCTCCACACTCTCCAGTTTCTTTTAGACATTCCCTGGTAGTGTGCGGAAATACTGAAAAGTGTATACTCTTTTCAACTTTGTCACCTTAATTCTCGTCCTATGTCTTTCATTTTGGTATCAATGCGTTCGCAATAGAATTCCCAACAGAACTATGTGCATATAATGTGAAGACAGCAGCGCGCTCCACCCGCCGACAAGATGAATGTAGGCCAAGGGTACCAGAAAAAGAAAGCTGAGCCACCCTCAGGCAACTCTCATTACATTAGAGAGCGTGGTAATACTGAAAAGTGTATACCCTTTTCAACTTTGTTACCTCAATTCTCATCCTAGGTTTTTCAATTTGGTATCAATGTGTTCGCAATAGAATTCTCTACAGGACTAAAGGCATATAAACTCCAAAAGCCCGGCTTACCATCCGCAACAAACAGAGTAAGCGAGAGTGTGTTACCAGGGAGCGCACAAGAGCGATAAAATGTATACACTCTTTCATTTTGGTCACCCCAATTGTCATCCTAGGTCTTTCATTTTGGTATCAATGTGTTAGCAATAGAATTATCTACAGGTTTAAATGCATATAAACTCGAAAAGCAAGGTGTACCATCTGCACAAAACAGAGAAAGTGAGAGAAAGTATCCCGGGAGCACTCTAGTGCAATGTAATGTGAACACTCTTTTCACTTTGGTTACCTCAATTCTCGTCATATGTCTTTCATTTTGGTATCAATGTGTTCGCAATTGTATCTGCTGGCATTTTACCCTTTGCTTGGATCTGAAGGGTTTTAGGCTCACCACGATGCAATCTGATAGTACCGCAGGTGTATATACCTATCTTCAAGCAGCAATTCACTCATTCAAACCGACTTATAATAGTTATCCATATATAAATTGTAATCTTTGTTCTACCTGTTAACCTGTCATATGAAGAAAGATTGTCAAAGCTTATATTACATTCTCTAGAAAAGCGAAGAATTAGGAGTGACATATAGTAGAGGTGCACAATGGGACGAATAGACATAACAAAGGGGACATTAATGGGGTATTAAAAGTAGCAACACAAGACAGAACTCGAAACAAAGTGTAAAAATTGGAAAAATTTAGATTTAGGAAAGAACTGCATGGGTAAATACACTGGGTTTGTACCTTAAGGTTCATGTATGCAATATTACAGAGTTGCAGTTAACTCCCATGCATGCAATCAATTTATGTTATGTTTATGTTTTACATGTTAAAATGTTTTTGTTGATTTGTTTGTATATTTTCATAAGTAAAGCATGCTTACCGTCTTATTCCAAGTTTTATGATAACTTTGCAAGGTTTAAAACATAAAGTTCAACATATATTCTGGGTTTCATACAGGACTTATATGTTAATATAACATCATAATAACGTAATGATGTCGTGTAAATAACGTTATACTGACGTCATATAAATGTTATATTTATGTTATAAGAACGTAAATTGGATAGGTTTACATAAAGAAAACAAAAAAAACTAAATGTTGACTGAAAATTATTTATTCTTAAATATAAAGCATGAAAACATTATAATACCATAGCATTTACTATTATTTTTAAATTTTTACATAAATCTTAAAAAACTGTGTCTCAAGAATAAATGTTTTTAGTTATATCCTTTGGTTTTAAGAACGTCAGATATACGTATTTATGTCAAAAGTTACAGTATTACCTTTGTGGCACCATTTAAAAACGTCCACAAACGTTCTGTGTTTGCTGGGCTGTCACTCTTACTCTCTGTTACTCTTACTCTCTGTCACTCTTACTCTCTGTCACTCTTAATCACTCTCAGTCACCCTTACCCATTCATTCTCACTCTTACTCTCATACTCTTACCCTCAATCACTCTTACTCTCAATCACTCTTACTCCCAATCACTCCTACTCCCAATCACTCCTACTCTCAATCACTCTTACTCTCAATCTTACTCTTACTCACTCTTACTCTTACTCCCAATCACTCTTACTCTCAATCACTCTTATTCTCAATCACTCTTACTCTCATTCTTACTCTTACTCTCACTCTTACTCCCAATCACTCTTACTCCCAATCACTCTTACTCTCAATCACTCTTACTCTCATTTTTACTCTTACTCACTCTTACTCTCAATCACTCATATTCTCATTCTTACTCCTACTCTCACTCTTACTCCTACTCTCACTCTTACTCCTACTCCCAATCACTCTTACTCCCAATCACTCTTACTCCCAATCACTCTTACTCCCAATCACTCTTACTCTCAATCACTCTTACTCTCAATCACTTTTACTCTCAATCACTCTTACTCTCACTAACTCTCAATCACTCTTACTCACTCTCATACTCACTCTTACTCTCATACTCACTCTTACTCTCTGTCACTCTTACTCTCTGTCACTCTTACTCTCTGTCACTCTTACTCTCTGTCACTCTTACTCTCTGCCACTCTTACTCTCTGCCACTCTTACTCTCTGTCACTCTTACTCTCTGTCACTCTTACTCTCTGTCACTCTTACTCTCTGTCACTCTTACTCTTTGTCACTCTTACTCTCTGTCACTCTTACTCACTCTCAGTCACCCTAACCCATTCATACTCACTCTTACTCTCATACTCTTACTCTCAATCACTCTTACTCTCAATCACTCTTACTCCCAATCACTCCTACTCCCAATCACTCCTACTCTCAATCACTCCTACTCTCATTCTTACTCTTACTCTCAATCACTCATATTCTCATTCTTACTCCTACTCTCACTCTTACTCCTACTCTCACTCTTACTCCTACTCCCAATCACTCTTACTCCCAATCACTCTTACTCCCAATCACTCTTACTCCCAATCACTCTTACTCTCAATCACTCTTACTCTCAATCACTCTTACTCTCAATCACTCTTACTCTCACTCTTACTCTCAATCACTCTTACTCTCACTAACTCTTAATCACTCTTACTCTCATTCTCAAACACTCTTACTCTCACTCTAACTCTCAATCACTCTTACTCTCATACTCACCCTTACTCTCAATCACTTTTACTCTCACTCTGTCACCCTTACTCTCAATCACTCTTACTCTCACTCACTCTTACTTTTATTCACTCTCACTCACTCTTACTCACACTTACACACTCTCACTCACCTTCAGTCACTCTTACCCACTCTCGCTCACTCTTACTCACTCTAGTTAATAAGAACACGCCAATATAAGACAATAAAACGTTTTCAGATTCTTTCACACCACTTTCCAGCTACTTTTGTAATTTATATAAATTATCTTAGGGAATAATGCATAAATTATATATTTAAACATGATATTAGTGTTTAGTGGAATGCATAAGGAGTCAAATTGTGTTAAAAAGAGCGATTTTTATTAAATTTGGAAAACTACTTTTTTCTGATCATATTATAACTAAATGGATTTTGAACATTTCACTGCGCCAATAAATATCATTCACAATTTATTAATGAATTTTACAAAATAAAACACGATAAATTTTATATTTAAACATGTAAAAACTATTTGTAATACATTAGGAACAAAATAGTTGTAGAAAAACAATTTATTATAAAACCTTTGTGTTTGGATTTTTTGATTAAAAGTTTCTCAAAGGCTCTCCTGCACCATTCTCAATGCAAATCATTCCCACGCCTATGGGAAGAGATAGACGAACGTTTTCTAGATGATTTGTGTTTGCTGGGCACCTCACCATGGTTCAGCAGCGGCTATGTTATGAGTTGGTTAAGACGGGAAACCAACCCCTGTGGCCGGTATATCACGTCCTCGCTAGATGGCGCTGTCCATTTGGAGGGGGTTTCGGGAGCAGACTCACAGATGGCGATGTCGTCACTGCTCCGTGCTACAACGCTGGGCTCGGGTCCGTAACAATCATCAAGAGAAGCCTCGTCTAGCAGCTAGGTGCCCAGCGGAGAGAGAACCTCGCATCCAAGGGGTTCAAAACCCGGATTTCCCCGCACTTTGCCCTGATGGCATCACGATATACTCATGGAAGGAGGGTAGACAGTTGGTGTGGGACTACACATGTGTATCCACCCTGGCTGACACTTATGTACACTTCGGAGCTGATCAAGCAGGTGGGGCGGCCAACCACAGGGAAACAGCAAAATCACTCAAGTACAGGCGACTGGAAGGTCAATACCTCTTTGTTCCCATAGCGTCTGAGACGCATGGCCCCTGGGGCAAGAGTGCCTTGGGATTTCTCAAGGAATTGGGTTCCAAGCTCATTGACGTCACCAGAGACCCAAGGGCTTCCAGTTTTTTGTTTCAGCGCCTCAGTGTGGCGATCCAGAGGGGAAATGCTTGCTGAGTCCTCGGTTCCTGGCCGGAAGCGAAGGAGCTTCAAGAGATCCATAGCCTTTAGGCATTTGTCTTATATGTTTTGTAACCTTTAAATACACAATAAAGCAAAAAAAAAAAAAAAAAGGAAGGGGTGGTAGGAGAAAAGCACACAGAAACTGTATTGGAGGGGACCTACATTCCCTCCAATGCGTTATGTGTGGTTTCCTCCAAGGCTATGGGTCCCCCTTTTTCCAGCCAGAGGTGGTACTCCCTTACCACTATATATATATATATATATATATATATATATATATATATATATATATATATATATATATATATATATATATATATATATATATATATATATATATATATATATTCCTTAATCTTTTGATTAAGGATTAATCTTTGTGTTTAGATAGGAGCTGCCTCGTATGGGCCAATAAGCCTTCTGCAGCCTCTATGTTTCACCTCACATTTATCCCTTATGTATCCCCCCATGTTTTCACCTTTATTGTATTATCACCTGACCCAGTGCGGGTATAAAATCAACTAGTATTGTAAGATCTGTTCACTTGAGAATGAACCATGGAGGTTCGAAACGTTGTGCAAATTATATAAATAAGTGTAATACACTCTATAGTAAATCACTTCTTTTCTTCACCTTAAAAGTACGAAAATGAGTTTTGGAGAACTCCTATTTCAATTAAGCCCTGATGCTAAGAAAATAGTTAGAGGGATAGAAGCCCTAAACCAGAAAATAATAAATACAGAATATGCGGTCATATTCAATGAAACATATATATATATAACTGAAAACTCACACCCCAGAAGTGACTCGAACTCATACTCCCAGGTGCAACGCAACTGGTATGTACAAGACGCCTTAATCCACTTGACCATCACGACCGGACAAAATGAGGTGATAGCCGAGGCTATTTGAACCACCCCACCGCCGGCACTCGGATAGTAATCTTGGGCATAGCATTTTACCAAATCACCTCATTCTTTGGGGCACACGTGAGGAACACAAATGCAAACAAGCCTGAATGGTCCCCAGGACAATATGCAACTGAAAACTCACACCCCAGAAGTGACTCGAACCCATACTCCCAGGTGCAACACAACTGGTATGTACAAGACGCCTTAATCCACTTGACCATCACGACCGGACAAAATGAGGTGATAGCCGAGGCTATTTGAACCACCCCACCGCCGGCACTCAGATAGTAATCTTGGGCATAGCATTTTACCAAATCACCTCATTCTTTGGGGCACACGTGAGGAACACAAATGCGAACAAGCCTGAATGGTCCCCAGGACAATATGCAACTGAAAACTCACACCCCAGAAGTGACTCGAACCCATACTCCCAGGTGCAACGCAACTGGTATGTACAAGACGCCTTAATCCACTTGACCATCACGACCGGACAAAATGAGGTGATAGCCGAGGCTATTTGAACCACCCCACCGCCGGCACTCGGATAGTAATCTTGGGCATAGCATTTTACCAAATCACCTCATTCTTTGGGGCACACGTGAGGAACACAAATGCGAACAAGCCTGAATGGTCCCAGGACAATATGCAACTGAAAACTCACACCCCAGAAGTGACATACGAACCCATACTTTTCGAGTCACTTCTGGGGTGTGAGTTTTCAGTTGCATATTGTCCTGGGGACCATTCAGGCTTGTTTGCATTTGTGTTCCTCACGTGTGCCCCAAAGTATGAGGTGATTTGGTAAAATGCTATGCCCAAGATTACTATCCGAGTGCCGGCGGTGGGGTGGTTCAAATAGCCTCGGCTATCACCTCATTTTGTCCGGTCGTGATGGTCAAGTGGATTAAGGCGTCTTGTACATACCAGTTGCGTTGCACCTGGGAGTATGGGTTCGAGTCACTTCTGGGGTGTGAGTTTTCAGTTGCATATTGTCCTGGGGACCATTCAGGCTTGTTCGCATTTGTGTTCCTCACGTGTGCCCCAAAGAATGAGGTGATTTGGTAAAATGCTATGCCCAAGATTACTATCCGAGTGCCCGCGGTGGGGTGGTTCAAATAGCCTCGGCTATCACCTCATTTTGTCCGGTCGTGATGGTCAAGTGGATTAAGGCGTCTTGTACATACCAGTTGCGTTGCACCTGGGAGTATGGGTTCGAGTCACTTCTGGGGTGTGAGTTTTCAGTTGCATATTGTCCTGGGGACCTTTCAGGCTTGTTTGCATATATATATATATATATATATATATATATATATATATATATATATATATATACATATACATACCACCACCTGATTCCTAGCTTCACCTTTAATATGGTGACGCTTGGCCCACACAAATCGTTGGTCGTCGAGGATAAATTCGGGGTCTAGAATCTGAAGTTATTTGTAGATAATTACCTTCGTCAGCTTCTCGTTCCCCTGGTATTTCCATAACAATTCCTTCATATCCTTGCTGGGTAAGAAGCACAACTGTCTCCATAGAACCTACCGTTAAGTAAGGTCTGTTCACACCTTCCTTCAGCAGGGGCTCGAACTTGTGGTGCTCTCTTCCAAGTGTGACTGTCCACAGCAGTTTGTGGTGGTAGGCCAGTTTGCATGAGGCAGGGAAGAGAAGCCTCCACCTCCGCTGACCCTCACCTTCCTGACATCGTTCTGTCCGTTCGTCGACACTGGTTTGATCAGTCTCAGAGTCGTTCCTCATTCTCTTGTCGTTTCCGTTAGGTACACTGTCAACACTACGCCTTACATCCTGTCTTCACTGTTTCTTCTGTCCCCTGGTTAGAACTTCTTGAAAATTACTCAACTGGCTAACTGCTCTCTGAGTCTGTGTCCATGTGAATATTGCCGTGGGGATAGCCAGTTCTCCTGTTAACCAATTCTCCATCTCAGTACCCAGCATGGGGAAAGATGTGTGGGATGCGATATGTTGCAGAGGTGTTACCCTGACAAAGGGTGCAGGCGAGACGAGAGCAACGGAACGACGTCCTCACCCGTCGACCGTCTTGTAAACACTGTGGAATGCATTAGGCAGTGATGTGGTGGAGGCTGACTCCATATACAGTTTATAATGTAGATATGATACAGCCCAATAGGCTCAGGAACCTGTACACCAGTTCATTGATAGTTGAGAGGCGGGACCAAGGAGCCACAGCTCAACCCCTGCAGGCACAATTAGATGAGTACACTAGTTTCTGCTTTAAAAATGTATAAAGAACGTATCGTAGGAACGTCCACAGAAAACTATGTTACAGTGGCATGTCTATGGGGAAAACTACTGCAAACAGGATAGAATGGTGTCTACTATCACTGTAGGATGGGTATAGTGTCCACTACCACTTATTAGGTGGGAAAGGGGTCCATACCACTTGCAGGATGGGTTTTGTCCCACAACTGCCCAAAGGATGGTATGGTGACCACTATCATCCACAGGATGGGTATGGGGTGCACCACCACCCACAGGATGGGTATGATGCCCACACCCACCCCACAGGATAGGTATGGGGTACAATACCACCCACAGGATGGGTATAGGGTCCAATACCACTCACAGGATGGGTATGGGGTACAATACCACCCACAGGATGGGTATGGGGTCCAATACCAACCACAGGATGGGTATGGGGTCCAATACCACCCACAGGATAGGTATAGGGTCCAATACCACCCACAGGATGGGTATGGGGTTCACTACCACCCACAGGATGGGTATGGGGTCCAATACCACCCACAGGATGGGTATGTTGCCCACACCCACCCCACAGGATGGGTATGGGGTCCACCACCACCCACAGGATGGGTATGGGGTACAATACCACCCACAGGATGGGTATAGGGTCCAATACCACTCACAGGATGGGTATGGGGTACAATACCACCCACAGGATGGGTATGGGGTCCAATACCAACCACAGGATGGGTATGGGGTCCAATACCACCCAAAGGATGGGTATAGGGTCCAATACCACCCACAGGATGGGTATGGGGTTCACTACCGCCCACAGGATGGGTATGGGGTCCAATACCACCCACAGGATGGATATGGGGTTCATTACCACCCACAGGATGGGTATGGGGTCCACTACCACCCACAGGATGGGTATGGGGTCCAATACCACCCATAGGATGGGTATGGGGTCCAATAAGGCCCACTGAATGTGTATGACTTCCATTGCCGCCCATAGGATGAGAATATGGTTCAGTATCGCCCACAAGATTAGTATATAGGGTCCACTGCCGCCCACACGGTCGGTAGGGGATCGACTACCACCCACAGGGTCGGTAGGGAGTCCACTACCGCCCACAGGGTCGGTAGGGGGTCTACTGCCGCCCACAGGGTCGGTAGGGGGTCCACTACCACCAACAAGGTCGGTCTGTGCATGGGGGTCTACCACTGCAAACCACCTTAAGCCCATCATCACACAGCAAAAATCTGCTATCAGAATGATAACTAACTCTCCTTTCAGACAACACTCAGCTCCCTTGTTTAAATCCCTAAACTTGCTAAATATTAACTCCCTCCACACATTCTCTTGTGTCAACTACATTTACAAAACCCTGTTCTTAAATGCAAACCATGCTCTGAAACTCTCCCTGGACAGATGTAATAGGACCCATTATCACCACACCAGAAATAAATATCTCTTTGATATCCCCAGGGTCAAACTTAATCTGTGTAAACACTCTATGCAAATTAAGGGACCTAGTCTATGGAACTCACTCCCTAGTGAATTGAAAAACTGTAAAACTTTTGCCTTATTTAAAAGCAAAACCAAAAAGTACCTAACTTCATCTTCTTAGTTTCCTACACTGAGCTTTAAATTTGCTCTGTACCTAGTGTTACCCAATCTCCTAATTTTTATGTAATATCAAACAACCTTATCATTGTGTTCATTGCTGTCTTCTTTTATGTGCTAGCCATATGCTGTATTGTGACTACCAATTTTTGTCAACTACCATTCAAGCTGTCATTGCAATCAATCTTATATTGTTTCTGCTGTATTGTGCCTACCAATTTGTTGTCAACTACCATTTTAAGCTGTCATTGCAATCAATCTTAGCTACCTATGTGCTTTAATATACTGTACCTACAATTTTCTCTCATCTTCTTTTTTTTTTTTTTCATTTCATGTAATCTGTTATCATTTTTTTGTCTATAAATTTTGCAAGTATTTACCTCCTTAAAATTTTCTTAGATTAAGGACCTGCCCGAAACGCTGCGCGTGCTAGTGGCTTTACAAGACTGTAATTACCATATTTGTATCCTCACATTCCTTATGTACATTCTTGTATATGCATAAATAAAATAAAAAAAATAAAAATAAAATAAAATAGGGGGTCTACTGCCGCCCACAAGGTCGGTATAGGGGTCCACTACCGCCCACAGGGTGAGTAGGGGGTACAATGCCGCCCACAGGGTCGGTAAGGGGTCCATCGCCGCCCACAGGGTCGGTAAGGGGTCCACTACCGCCCACAGGGTGAGTAGGGGGTCTATTGCCGCCCACAGGGTCGGTAGGGAGTCCACTACCGCCCACTGGGTCGGTAGGGGGTCTACTGCCGCCCACAGGGTCGGTAGGGGGTCTACTGCCGCCCACAGGGTCGGTAGGGGGTCTACTGCCGCCCACAGGGTGAGTAGGGGGTCCACTGCCGCCCACAGGGTGAGTAGGGGGTCCACTGCCGCCCACAGGGTGAGTAGGGGGTCAACTACCGCCCACAGGGTCGGTAAGGAGTCCACTGCCGCCCACAGGGTCGGTAAGGGGTCCACTGCCGCCCACAGGGTCGGTAAGGGGTCCACTGCCGCCCACAGGGTCGGTAAGGGGTCCACTGCCGCCCACAGGGTCGGTAAGGGGTCCACTACTGCCCACAGGGTCGGTAAAGAGTCCAAAACAACCCACCCTGGACGCAAACACAGTGGCCTCCTTACCAGAGCCTCAGATATTAACACCAGGTAAGGCTTCCAGCACTTCCACTAACACGATAACATAATTTATATTTGCCAACATCCAGGGTAAAAAACACGCAAAACCAACAAAGTTCAATTTATAGATGGTCTCCTTCATGAGGCAAATGCAGTGTTTGCAGCCCTAACAGAAACCCACACAAAGGACTACCATGATGGTGAAATATGGATCTCAGAGTACAATCTTTTCAGATGTGATAGGAAACACCGGCTTCAGGGTGGGGTCAGCCTCTACATCAAAGACACATTCATCTGTACTGAGCTGCTAAACACCTCAAATGATATGGTGGAAGTGCTGATAATCAAAATAGAGATTTAAAATGTAGTTATTGTCCTTGTATATAAGTCACCGGAGGCAAACCCTCAGCAGTTTAAAGACCAACTAATGAAAATAGAACACTGCTTGGAAAACCTCACAAATCCAGCTCCGAACATACAATACAATACAATACAATACAATTTTATTTAGGTAAGGTACATACATACAATAAATATTTACAAGGATTGTTAACTTATAGGTAGAGCTAGTACATACAATGCCTAAAGCCACTATTACGCAAAGCGTTTCGGGCATGATAAACTTAAATGACAAGCTTAATACTAATTGAGCATAATGAGTAGAATGAAAACAAGAAATGAAAACATAGATGAAAAAGCAGCACAAATACAATTATGTCGACAAACAGCGCTCTTTAAAGAAAAAAACAGACATTGGTTGACAATAGAAGGGTAAGGTAGGTTACAGGGAATTTATTAGGTATAGCTTCGCTTTTAACTTAAACTGGTTGAGAGAGGTACAGTCTTTAACATGGTTGGGAAGGTCATTCCACATTCTGGGCCCCTTGATCTGTAGAGCATTTCTAGTTTGATTAAGTCGTACTCTAGGAATATCAAAACTGTATTTATTTCTGGTGTGATGCTCATGGGTTCTGATACAACCTTCTATGAAGCTTTTGAGATCAGGATTGGCATTATAGTTTAGCGTTTTATATATGTATAATACACATGAGAGAATGTGCAGTGACTTAATGTCTAACATATTCAGAGATTTAAGTAGGGGTACCGAGTGGTGTCTGGGGCCAGAATTGGATATTGTCCTAATAGCAGCTTTGTGTTGAGTAATTAGAGGACGTAAGTGATTTTGGGTAGTAGAGCCCCAAGCACAAATACCATAGCTGAGATATGGATAGATAAGGGAGTAATAGAGTCACCAGGGCAGGGCGTGGTACATAATATCTGATCTTAGAAAGAATGCCCACAGTTTTTGAAACTTTTTTTGATATGTTTAGAATGTGTCCCTGGAAATTAAGCTTGTGGTCAATGAGAATGCCAAGGAATTTGCCATCTAATTTGTTACAAATTTGGGTATTGTTTATTTTGAGATTTATTTGATTAGAGGATTTATTGCCAAACAGAATATAAAAGGTTTTGTCAATGTTAAGGGTGAGTTTGTTGGCAGTTAGCCACAGATGGACTTTATTTAGCTCAGTATTTACTGTGGCATTTAGAGCAAGGGGATCAGGACTGGAGTAAATGAAGGTTGTGTCGTCAGCAAATAGAATTGGTTTGAGGTGTTGGGAGGCATTTGGAAGGTCATTAATGTAGATGAGAAAGAGGAGAGGGCCAAGTATACTGCCCTGGGGAACACCAATGTTGATGGGTAGGGTGGGAGAAATTGTATTATTCACAGAAACATATTGGAGCCTGTCAGTAAGGTAGGATTTGAGGTATTGTAGGGAGTGTCCTCTGACTCCATAATGATGTAATTTAAGAAGAAGGTTTTGGTGGTTGACAGTGTCAAAAGCTTTACGCAGGTCCACAAACAACCCAACAGAGAACTCATTTTTATCAAGAGCTGTATGAATCGAGTTAAGCATACTAATAAGTGTATCGTTAGTGCTTTTTTTGGGTCTGAAGCCATATTGGCAAGGGCTAAGTATATTGAGTTTGGCTAGATATGAGTAAAGCTGCTTATAGATTAGTTTTTCAAAAAATTTTGACAAGTTTGGCAGGATAGATATAGGTCTGTAGTTGTTAACATCTGTGAGATTACCACATTTGTGGACAGGCGTTACTCTCGCTTTTTTTAGAATATCTGGGAAGGTTTGGAGTTCAAGTGACTTGTTGAAGAGCAAAGCAATAGCAGGGGCTAAAGATCTGGAGGCTTTTTTGTAAATTAAAGTTGGTATCTCCTCAAGGGCACCAGACTTGGTTTTAAGGGAAAGGATTATCTCATTGACGTCAGTGGAATTAATAGGCTTTAGGTACAGAGACTGTGGATAGTTACCTGAAAGATAGTCACTAATGTCTGTACTGGAAGATGGAATATCATTTGCAAGGGATGAACCAATGGAAGAGAAGAACCTATTGAACTCAGTAGCAGAATCAGAGGCTGAAAGCTGACCATCGTTATTAGACAGGAGAGTCGGTTTGTTATTTTAAGACTTCTTTGATCCCAATATTTGAGAAATTGTTCTCCAAGTTTGTTTAATGTTGCTCTTTATTTGGGTAAATTTATCTTCGTAGTATTTAGTTTTGGCTCGTCTAATTATCTTAGACAGCAATAATGAGTAATTCTTTGAGAATTCTTTGGAGACAATTCCTAACCTATACTTCTTCTCAAGGTCATGTTTTTTATTTATAGATTTAAGTATTCCCTTTGTAAGCCAGGGATTGTTAAGCCTTTAGGTTGTGACTTGTTTTGTAAGCATAGGACAGTGGGTATTATAAAGGCTAAGAGTTTTTTGAAGAAAAGATTGTACTGCAAGGTTGATGTCCACTATGTTACCTAACTCGGACTCCCAGTTGACATTATCAGCAGCAGTTATAAAATTGTCTATAGCAGTTTCATTGTGTAGTCTAAAACGTATCATTCTTGACTCAAGAGGTGGTTTGCTAATGTTAGTTAAGAGAAATGTGGGGTAATGATCTGTAGTGCTATCGGTGATTATACCTGAAGTAAGCGGAGAGGTTATGTTTGTCCAGATGTGATCGAGCGTCGTGGCAGTGCTATCAGTGATTCTAGTAGGTCTAGTGATTAAGGGTATGAGGAAGCAGGAATTCATACAGTTGAGGAAGCTAACAGCAGTGGGGTGTTCAGGCTCGCAGAGGTCAATATTAAAGTCCCCTGCGATAATTAGGTGGTTTTTGTTCAGTCTGTTATCAAGTATTAGATTTCTAAGGTTTGAGTTGAATTCGGACACATCAGTGTTAGGAATTCTATAAACTGCACCCACAGTCAGGACAGACTCGGCACCCTTGACTCTGAAGCTGGCGAAGATATACTCCCCATAGCAGTCTCTGGTTCTAATTTCTTTTAAGCATGTTAGTTCTTGGTGGTAGTAAAGAGCAGTGCCACCACCTCTCTGAATTTGACGACAGTTGTGAATTGCTGAGTAGTTAGGCATGTTAAAGAGCTGAGTAGTATCCTCTTTCAACCATGTTTCAGTAAGTATAATAAAAGAGAATTTGTTGTCAATAGCTTCAATCAAGGCACTAACATCATCGAAGTGTTTACCTAGGGATCTAACGTTCAAATTGATTACAGAGATATTGTGATTATGAGTTAATACATTGTTTACATCATGTGCTGCAAAATATCTGCAATTTAGATCATTAAAGTGATAATTGTCATAGATAGTGGATAAGAGGTTATCTTAACAGGAACATCATCCTGCTTGGGGACTTCAACCTACGGCACCTGAAATGGAAGCACCTGGCTAATGCAGTAATATCAGAAAAAATACCAGCAAGTAGCCTAAATGAACAGGCACATGCAAATGACCTGCTACGGATGTGCGACAGGTTTGCCTTAAACCAGCAAATAGTAGAACCAACTAGGAAGGAGAACACGCTGGACCTCATTTTCACTAATAATGATGAATTGATCAGGAACATAATGATTACAAATACCTGTTACTCAGATCACAACTTAATTGAAGTTATGACAACCATGGGGAGTAGACCTTCAAAACCAGTCCAGATTCCCAGTGGAGGAGATTTCAGCAAATTCAACTTCAATAATAAGCAGATAAACCGGGAGCAAATAAACCAGGACTTCACAGAAATAAACTGGGAAGAACAGCTAGAAAATGCAAACCTGAACCAGTGCCTGGAAAAAATAAGCTCAGTAGCACTAGAAATATGTTCAAACCGCATACCTCTAAGAAAAAAGAGGAAGAGATGCAGATTGGAACGGGAACGTCGTTCCCTATATAGGCGAAGAAAACGAATCGCGGAACAACTTGAGAGTCGCACCCTATCTCAAGAACGGCGAAGAAGGTTAGGTAGAGAAATAGAAACAATTGAACGGAAGCTACAAGAATCATACAAAACCCAGGAGAGGCAAAGAGAGCAAAAGGCCATCAGTGAAATAGAAAGAAATCCGAAATATTTTTTCTCCTATGCAAAATCAAGATCAAAAACCATATCTAGTATCGGGCCCCAGCGAAAGGGAGATGGAACTTTCACCGATGACAACAAAGAAATGAGCGAGCTACTGAGGACGCAGTACGACTCTGTTTTCAGCGAGTCATTAAACACACTAAAGATTGATAACCCAAATGAATTTTTCATGGATACGATACCAACATCAAATCATATATCAGACGTCACCCTATCCCCACTGGATTTCGAAGAAGCCATAAACAGTATGCCAATGCACTCTGTACCAGGCCCGGATTCTTGGAACTCCATATTCATAAAGAACTGTAAAAAAATACTATCGCAGGCCCTCCACATTCTGTGGAGACAAAGCCTAGATACTGGCGTTATTCCTGATATACTAAAAACAGCAGAGATAGCACCACTTCATAAAGGAGGAAATAAGGCAGAGGCAAAAAATTACAGACCGATAGCGCTAACATCGCACATCATAAAAATTTTTGAGAGAGTGCTAAGAAGTAAAATCACAAAATACATAGAATCACAGCAACTCCATAACCCCAGACAACATGGTTTCAGAACAGGGCGCTCTTGCCTGTCGCAGTTGCTGGACCACTATGATATGGCATTAGATGCTATGGAAGACAAACATAACGCGGATGTAATTTACATAGATTTCGCAAAAGCTTTTGATAAATGTGACCATGGTGTTATTTGCACATAAAATGCGTTCAAAAGGAATTACCGGAAAAATAGGCAGATGGATCTACAATTTCCTGACCAACAGAATCCAATGTGTAATGGTCAACAAAATAAAATCCAGCCCATCAACCGTGAAGAGCTCAGTCCCCCAGGGTACTGTGCTTGCTCCAGTACTTTTTCTCATCCTCATTTCGGACATAGACAAGAACACATCCTATAGCACTGTATCATCCTTTGCAGATGACACTAGGATCTTCATGAGAGTAGGCAACATAGAGGACACGGCGAACCTCCAGTCAGATGTAGATCAGGTCTTTCTATGGGCTACAGAAAATAATATGGTGTTTAACGAAGATAAGTTCCAGCTCATGCGCTATGGAAAAAATGAAAATATAAAAACGGAAACCACGTACAAAACTCAGGCAAATCATAACATAGAACGAAAAGGCAATGTAAAGGATCTGGGTGTACTCATGTCGGAAGACCTTACCTTTAAAGAACACAATAAAGTAGCCGTCACAACTGTAAGAAAAATGACAGGTTGGATAACAAGAACTTTTCACACTTAAGATGCTATACCGATGATGATACTTTTCAAAACGCTTGTGCTCTCTAGAGTAGAGTACTGCTGCACAATGACAGCACCTTTCAAAGCTGGAGAAATTGCTGACCTGGAGAGCGTGCAGAGATCCTTTACTGCTAGAATCCACTCAGTAAAACATCTAAACTATTGGGACCGACTAAAGAGCCTAAATCTGTACTCCCTTGAGAGCAGGCGGGAGAGATACATAATAATTTACACGTGGAAAATATTAGAGGGGCTGGTCCCAAACCTGCACACAGAAATAACATCACATGAGACCAGAAGACATGGCAGGATGTGCAGAATACCCCCGTTGAAAAGCAGAGGTGCAACAGGTACTCTGAGAGAGAACTCTATCAACATCAGAGGTCCGAGACTGTTCAACACGCTTCCACTACACATAAGGGGCATAACTGGCCGACCCCTCACAGTGTTCAAGAGAGAACTGGATAAGCACCTCCAAAGGATACCTGATCAACCAGGCTGTGACTCATACGTCAGGCTGCGAGCAGCTGCGTCCAACAGCCTGGTTGATCAGTCCGGCAACCAGGAGGCCTGGTCGACGACCGGGCCGCGGGGACGCTAAGCCCCGGAAGCACCTCAAGGTAACCTCAAGGTAACCTCAAGGTAAGGTTCTTACTAGGAATTCATCCATGAAGGTGATTCCAGCAAGAAAACTAAACCGCACAGGTATGATGATCGAGACAGAAAGCGCAAATACTTTTCTGTCAATACTACATAACTTATGACAAGTACGTATTTAAATACTGTATCCATTCTTTAATAATAGTTTGAACTAATATTGTAAGTTAATGAGATTCACAATTTTGTTTTTTATTAAAGCTATTATCTTTTGACCAATATTTACCTGTTTAAAAATCCCATTAGCCTGTATTTCATGAAAATTATTAATATTTTTAGAGCACATTAAGAGATAAAACTATTAAGCCTTTTAGTCCATACATGGCAGCTACTGTTTATACCAACCGAAAATAATTTACAAATGTGGCTAATCTATGATTGACATAATCAAGTAAATCTATTACCAACTTGATGCTAATTTCTTTTTTGGGGGAGATAACCCTTAATAAGATTTTTCAGTTTTGTAGATGACATCTGAAAAGAGGTATGCAGTGGTAGGCTTCAATGATCATAGTGTGGGTATCATCTCTCTATCTGGCCCTCTCCTCTTTCTCATCTACATTAATGACCTTTCAAATGCCTCCCAACACCTCAAACCAATTCTATTTGCTGACGACACAACCTTCATTTACTCCAGTCCTGATCCCCTTGCTCTAAATGCCACAGTAAATACTGAGCTTAATAAAGTCCATCTTTGGCTAACTGCTAACAAACTCACCCTTAACATTGACAAAACTTTCTATATTCTGTTTGGCAATAAATCCTCTAATCAAATAAATCTCAAAATAAACAATACCCAAATTTGTAACAAATTAGATGGCAAATTCCTTGGCATTCTCATTGACCACAAGCTGAATTTCCAGGGACACATTCTAAATATATCAAAAAAAGTTTCAAAAACTGTGGGCATTCTTTCTAAGATCAGATATTATGTACCACGCCCTGTCCTGGTGACTCTCTATTACTCCCTTATCTATCCATATCTCAACTATGGTATTTGTGCTTGGGGCTCTACTACCCAAAATCACTTACGTCCTCTAATTACTCAACACAAAGCTGCTATTAGGACAATATCCAACTCTGGCCCCAGACATCACTCGGTACCCCTACTCAAATCTCTGAATATGTTAGACATTAAGTCTCTGCACATTCTCTCATGTGTATTATACATATATAAAACGCTAAACTATAATGCCAATCCTGATCTCAAAAGCTTCATAGAAGGTTGTAACAGAACCCATGAGCACCACAACAGAAATAAATACAGTTTTGATATTCCTAGAGTACGACTTAATCAAACTAGAAATGCACTTCAAATCAAGGGGCCCAGAATGTGGAATGACCTTCCCGACCATGTTAAAGACAGTACCTCTCTCAACCAGTTTAAGTTAAAAACGAAGCTATACCTAATAAATTCCCTGTAACCTACCTTACCCTTCTATTGTCAACCATTGTCTGTTTTTCTTTAAAGAGCGCTGTTTGTCGACATATTTGTATTTGTGCTGCTTTTTCATCTATGTTTTCATTTCTTGTTTTCATCTACTCATTATGCTCAATTAGTATTAAGCTTGTCATTTCAGTTTATCATGCCCGAAACGCTTTGCGTAATAGTGGCTTTAGGCATTGTATGTACTAGCTCTACCTATAAGTCAACCAATCTTTGTAAAAATTTATTGTATGTATGTACCTTACTGTTATAAATTATATGTGTGTGGGGCTTCTATGGGGTACTGGTACTATTAAGGGGTAAGGGTAGTTAGAAGACAGAGTATCAAATATGGGAGAGCTAAAAGGCCCGGCCCCCAAAATAAACTATCCACAGTAGTAATAACTTGCTACTAGACCATATATGTTAGTCTTAAGGGTTGATCAATGCGCTCCCACACAGGAAGAAGGGATACTCTGTAATTCATGTACTTATTTATTAACCCCTTAACAACCCCCCATATACACTCAAAGCAATAACATTAATAATAATAACTTTACCACACTATCTTACGTTAAAAGCCTTGGTCCACGTAGGCAGGATACAAGGTTTACACTAAGAACAAGCTAGGGTAAAGTACTACTGGATAAGCACTGAAGCTGGATGCAGCTTAGGGTAGGGAAACCACGTGGGACCCTAATACAAAACACAACACTTAGGGGTACCCAAAACACTGGCAAATACTACCCCCAGGTCTCACCAATCGTTACTACCAGAGTAGGTACACTTAATAATGAACCGTACTTAACTTAAGGGTACAGGAACTTCAGGTAAGGGAAATAAGTAAGAGGAGAAGGGAGAAGAGTAGGGGTGCAGCCACAGAGTAGGTCTCGTCCGCACGAACGCCAGCCAGAGAAGAACCTCCTAGCGACCAGCTAGGCCTCCCATGTCGTGCTGCCGGAAGGAGCCTAATTGATCGTGCAGCTAAGCACATTAAAGATCTTCCCCTATGCAACGTATTGTTACTTTACAAATGATTAGAAAGTATTAGTAAGCAAAGTTGGTGCCTATGGTATTATTTAATAATCAACCCCCAGCTCAGTCTTTAAATGCTCTTTGAGAAACAATAATAGTCTTACGTCTGGCAGGGAAGATACAAACAATTGCCGTTCGTGATGCACTCAACTGTACACCAGAAAGTTTAATAGCTCAAGTTTTGACCTCTGGTTTCCACTGGAGAACCCAGGGTCGTAACACTCCTCCCCCCTTCAGAGAAAAAAAAATGTGACTACTAGAATAGTAGTCATATTTTTTTTGTAAGAGTATACAGAGAATAAAAAGAAAAACCATATGACAAACAAAAAATCAATCAAAAACAATTTCTCTGCAAAAAAAAAAAATACAAAGGAGTTCTCTGAAAGAAATAAAAAACATACACAAAAAAATAAAAGAACAGGGAAGTAAATAAATTGGAGACGGAATATTTAATGTCACAGGAGAACCTAAAAAAAAAATTAACTAAAGCATGACAGTTGGTAAATGGCTTTCTGTGTCTCAGATGAATGTTATTCAGGCAACCGGGACAGAGCGTCGGCTATCACGTTGAGTCTGCCCGGTAGGTGGGTAATGGAAAGATTGAAGTCCTGTAGGTACAACGCCCACCTGAGGATGCGTTTTATTCTTACCCTTCATCTGAGTCAGGAAGACTAGTGGGTTATGGTCCGTGTACACTTCCACTATATTACCTGTGAGGTAAACTTCGAACTTTTTACATGTTAACACTAGCGCCAACGCCTCTTTTTCTACCACTGAATAATTGCGTTGCGCCTTGTCGAATTTCACAGAGTAATAATATACTGGGTGTTCCACCTGATCATCCCCAGTTTGCAACAACACTGCACCAGCACCCGAGTCAGACGCGTCAACATGAATTTTAAACGGTCGGTCGAACCTTGGACTAGCAAGCACTGGGGCGGAAGCTAAGATCAATTTCAAATTTTTAAATGCCTCTGCACAGTCTGATGACCACTTAAATTTAACGGCTTTCTGCAACAAGTCTGTGAGAAGGGTGGCAACACTGGAAAAGTTCTGACAAAAACGTCGATAGTACGCACACATACCGATAAATCTTTGAACGTCCTTTTTAGACTTTAGTACTGGATACTCCAGAATGGCACTGATTTTATCTTGCCGATAGTCGGTGCATAATCGCCAGGAGCTGTCTGGTTTGGGGACCAAAAGGCAGGGCGAGCACCAAGAGCCCTGGCTCGGCCGGATGAGGCCGTGCTGGAGCAAGAACTCTCTACGCTGAATCATACACTCTCTAAAAACCAAGGCAGGGAACACCAGTGAAATTCCGTCCATTGTGTACAAGAGAGCCTCCCATGCCCTTGCCCCACCCATAGCACTACTGTTCAACAAATCTATAGAGTGTCACACCTTCCCTGATATCCTCAAAAAAGCAAGAGTAACGCCAGTCCATAAAGGAGGCAATCCGGCGGACATAAACAATTATAGACCAATATCAAATCTACCCATTCTATCAAAAATATTTGAAAAAATTATTTACAAACAGCTCTATTCCTACCTCGTAAAATTCGACATACTCAGCCCCTGCCAGTTTGGCTTCCGGTCCCAAAAGAGCACCAATGATGCAATCATTAGTCTCCTTGACGTTATCTACTCAGCCCTTGACAAAAATGAGTTTCCGATTGGACTCTTCATTGACCTAAGAAAAGCCTTTGATACTGTTAATCACAACTACCTCTTACTTAAACTCCAGCATTATGGAATCCGAGGCCTTGCCCTTGACTACATCCGATCCTATCTTAGTGACAGACACCAATATGTAACCATCAATGATACAACTTCGTCCACTCTACCAATTACCGTTGGAGTGCCACAGGGCAGCATCTTAGGAACTCTTCTATTTCTTATATATATAAACGATCTGCCTAATGTCTCTAATATTCTCAAACCTATACTGTTTGCTGACGATACTACTCTTATCTATTCAAACCTCAACCCACATACACTAAATAATGTTGTGAATAATGAATTAAAAAAAGTCCACTTATGGATGTCAACGAACAAACTAACATTAAACATCGAAAAGACTTACTACATCTTATTTGGAAGCAAATCATCAAATGCAATTCAGCTACATATAGACAACATTAACATCAGTAATAAAGATGATGGCAAGTTTCTTGGCCTATTCCTAGACAGGAGACTCAACTTCAGCACCCACATTCAACACATAACTAAGAAAGTCTCTAAGACAGTTGGTATACTCTCCAAAATCAGATATTATGTTCCTAACTCTGCTCTCCTCTCACTATATTATGCACTAATTTACCCCTATCTTAATTATGGTATCTGTGCATGGGGGTCTACCACTGCAAACCACCTTAAGCCCATCATCACACAGCAAAAATCTGCTATCAGAATGATAACTAACTCAGCTTTCAGATAACACTCAGCACCCTTGTTTAAATCCCTAAACTTGCTAAATATTAACTCCCTCCACACATTCTCTTGTGTCAACTACATTTACAAAACCCTGTTCTTAAATGCAAACCATGCTCTGAAACTCTCCCTGGACAGATGTAATAGGACCCATTATCACCACACCAGAAATAAATATCTCTTTGATATCCCCAGGGTCAAACTTAATCTGTGTAAACACTCTATGCAAATTAAGGGACCTTGTTTATGGAACTCACTCCCTAGTGAATTGAAAAACTGTAAAACTTTTGCCTTATTTAAAAGCAAAACCAAAAAGTACCTAACTTCATCTTCTTAGTTTCCTACACTGAGCTTTAAATTTGCTCTGTACCTAGTGTTACCCAATCTCCTAATTTTTATGTAATTTCAAACAACCTTATCATTGTGTTCATTGCTGTCTTCTTTATGTGCTAGCCATATGCTGTATTGTGACTACCAATTTTTGTCAACTACCATTCAAGCTGTCATTGCAATCAATCTTAGCTACCTATGTGCTTTAATATACTGTACCTACAATTTTCTCTCATCTTTTTTTTCATTTCATGTAATCTGTTATCATTTTTTGTCTATAATTTTGCAAGTATTTACCTCCTTAAAATTTTCTTAGATTAAGGACCTGCCCGAAACGCTGCGCGTGCTAGTGGCTTTACAAGACTGTAATTACCATATTTGTATCCTCACATTCCTTATGTACATTCTTGTATATGCATAAATAAAATAAAATAAATAAAATAAAATAAAATAAAGAAGTCGACCTCCTTCCGTACGATGGCCTTCTTTTCTGGACTCATTCGATAGGGTTGAAGGCGAATGGGAGTGTAGTCCGTCAACTCGACATCATGGCAAATGGCATCAGTCTGGGTCGGGACCTCCCCGAACAGACTGGAGAACTCATCAACCAACGACTGCACCTCTTCACGTTGGGCCATCTGCAAATGGGACAGTCCCTCCACAGCATTCACAGAACTAGAATTATTGAAAATGAGATTAGTTGGGTCTCCAGAACAATCATCCCCTCTCTCACTGGAAATGGAAACATTGGTTAGTGCAATGGGCCTGGGGCCCTGGAACTTCTTCAGTCGATTTACATGTATGAGCATTACCTGGTTACGTTTGTCAGAGTGCCTCACTTTGTACGTGAGGTCCCCAGTCTTTTCTGTCACAATGTAGGGGCCTTCGTACTTGTGGGACATAGTGTTCCCTAGTCGAGGCTTTAATACCAGGACAGGGTCGCCAGGCTGAAATACCCGTAACTTAGATTTAGCATCGTTACGTTCTTTCATCTTTTCTTGGGCCTTGCCAAGATACTTTAATGCAGCCGCCTTGCAGTCCTTGAGTCTCTGGTGGTGTTGCGCAAAGAAAGCCGAACCTTCGGTTAACGTTACGTTCCCTAACAGATTCTCCTGTAACATTTGCAAGGGTCCACGAACTTTATGGCCAAAGACTAACTCAAAAGGAGAACAACCCAGTGAACTTTGTAATCCCTCTCTAGCCGCAAACAAAACATACGGTAAATTCTCATCCCAGAAGGTGTGGGAACTCTCGCACGATGTCTTCAACATCTGCTTCAGAGTTAGATGGAAACGTTCAATTACCCCCTGACTCTGTGGATGGTATGGGCTGGAAACCTTATGAGTTATTCCATGTTCCTTACAAAATTGCTCAAAAATATCAGACTTAAAATTAGTACCATTGTCAGTTTGCACGACCCGAGGCAGTCCAAAAGTGGAAAAAAATTGCAACATACGAGCAACAACAGTTTTTGCTCGGATGTTCCTTACAGCAAAAGCCTCTGGGTAACGAGTAGTGATACACATCATTGTGATTAGGTAAATATTACCAGACTTAGTTCTAGGTAATGGTCCAACACAGTCCATTACCACATGAGAAAATGGTTCCTCTGGCACGACAATAGGCCTTAGAGGAGCTTTAGGTGGAGTCTGGTTTGGTTTCCCAACCAGTTGACAAACAATACACGCATTACAAAATTTTGCCACATCGCTTTTCAGCTTGGGCCAGAAAAATACTTTAAAATTTTGTGATACGTAATATTTATACCTTGATGTCCCCCCATAGGATCATCATGAGCAGCTGCCAAAACTCTTTCTCTATAGCAGGTCGGCAACATAACCTGGTGGACTACCTCCCACTCATTTGACAAGGGAGCACTCTGTGGTCTCCATTTTCTCATCAAAATCCGATCATTGTAGTAGTACCCAGTTGCTGCGTCTACAATTTCCTCCATAGAGACGGCTGTCTCATGACAATCTGCAAGAGTGGGGTCAGCTTTCTGTAACTCACTCAAGGAGGCATCTAGGCCTTGGTCAGATGCCATTGGCCGAGGCTCAACAGTGTTCTCCTCCACCTCCCCACTACTCTCGGTAGATGGCGGTGGCAGGCTCTCCACAATGTCCTCGGCCACGTCATCGAGTCGGGCCATGAATGTGTCCGCGAGGTCCACTTGGTTTTCACCACTCGGAAAGCTCCTCGTGACCTCGGGATTTACCACCTTGGCAAGCACAGGGCTGCCCTTACATTTAAGTCCCATAGACCTGGTCACCGCGCACGCAGGGTAAACAACATTATCCTCTGCGGCGGGTGGATCCAGGCAAACCTTAGGGGTAGGCAACATAATAGGCAGTCTGGAGTCCCCTACCTTATCCCCTGCTAAATCATTACCAACTATTACATCAACATTAGGGAAAGGTAGGTATGAAGTGACTCCGACTGTACAAACACCCTTGTGGAAATCAGATTCCAGGGTAACCTTATGGAGGGGTACTGCTCGAGTATCACTAGTGACACCCTCGACCAGTACCACCTCTCCAGTGTCGAGAGTGTTGGCACCTTGCAACGCACTCTCTAAAATTAAAGTCTGGATGGCACCGGTGTCTCGGAAGATCACCACGTCCTTCCAGGAAGAACCCTCAGACAAAAGTAGTATCCCTTTCGATAAGAATGGGGCAAGCAAGTCCAACCACTGTGGGTTGGAGGTCTTACTCCATAACCCTTCTGAAGGCCTCAAGCCCTGTGTCACAACTAGAGCATTGGGTCTTTTTTCCGGGTACAGTTGCCAACAACGGCTAATAGTGTGGTTTGGAGGATTACAGTGACCACAAAAACGTCGGGGAGAAGAGACATTACTAACAGAATTACCCTTCGGTTCACCCTTAGGTGCCGTGGGGCTAGACACTTTAACAGGGTTAGTTATGTCTGAAACAGAAGGTGTATTAGTTAAAGGGTTAGAATGAGCTGGTCTGGACTGGCTGTGGGTATAAGTTTTGCTACTCTGTGGGGTATAATTATTTTTATTTGGCCTTTGCCCGCCAATTGGTAGTTTTCTGCCAACTTGGCCAAATCACCTATTTTAGAATTTACCTCTACCCTTCCTCTAATGTACTGTGAAACATTCTCTGGCATAATATCTATAAAATGCTCCATTAAAATTATGTTCCTGAGAGCCTCGTATGTTTTGGCTTTCGCCGAGCGAATCCATCTATCAAACAATCGAATTTGATCATTCATAAATTCAGTGAGCTGCTGGTTGTGAGTAGGCCTAAGGTTGCGATAAACTTGGCGGTGAGCTTCAGGAGTAATTTCATATGCCCGCAAAATACATTCCCTGACTTTATCATATTCAAAACACTCGTCGTCAGGCATGTTTATAAAAATATCTTGTGCTTTACCCCTAAGTCTTCCCTGTAGGATTTTCACCCACTCTTCTTTTGGCCAGTTCATGGACGTGGCCAATCTCTGAAAATGGTTGAAAAACCTTTCAGGGTCAGACTCGGAAAATTCAGGCAAATTATGCTTTTTCTCATAATGCCTGGGGTTTGAATCCCCGGCAGGTGGAGGTCCAGTGGCATTCACTCTAATTCTAGCCTCCTCGGTTTTGAGTCTTTGCTCCTCTAATTTTATTCTTGCTAACTCTAGAGCTAATTCTCTATCCTTATGAGATGCACTTTCTGCTTGGCTAGGCTGGCATAAAGGTGTATCAATTGCCAATAGTTCTTCATCAATACAATGTTGTAATATTTCATTCACCAAAGTCCACTTTTTATCCGCGTCATTTAATTCTAGGCCAAATTCCTTGCCTAACAATACTAAATTAGACTTTTTAAGTTTCTTTATCTCTACCACTGAAGACTCGCTTGCCAGTCTCTGCATTTCAGAAGACATCACTAATAATTTTAGCTCCCAGCCAAAGAAAAAATTAAAAAATAAAAATTGGAAAAAAACAAAAATTTGCACGGCCCCTAACACAAGGCCACACTAACCTTAATCGTGAAGGGATCCAGCTGGGTGTCCAGTCAGTGCAAGAATGTCCTTTGCTAGAAGAGCTGGACCCTAGGCTAACACACAACCGTTCTGCGGAAACAAAAAATTTTAGTTTTGGCACTCAAGAATCTAATTTTTTACACTTATAATGTTCCTCCCGGACTGGCCAACCACTTGTTATAAATTATATGTGTGTGGGGCTTCTATGGGGTACTGGTACTATTAAGGGGTAAGGGTAGTTAGAAGACAGAGTATCAAATATGGGAGAGCTAAAAGGCCCGGCCCCCAAAATAAACTATCCACAGTAGTAATAACTTGCTACTAGACCATATATGTTAGTCTAAGGGTTGATCAATGCGCTCCCACATAGGAAGAAGGGATACTCTGTAATTCATGTACTTATTTATTAACCCCTTAACAACCCCCCATATACACTCACACCAATAACAATAATAATAATAACTTTACCACACTATCTTACGTTAAAAGCCTTGGTCCACGTAGGCAGGATACAAGGTTTACACTAAGAACAAGCTAGGGTAAAGTACTACTGGATAAGCACTGAAGCTGGATGCAGCTTAGGGTAGGGAAACCACGTGGGACCCTAATACAAAACACAACACTTAGGGGTACCCAAAACACTGGCAAATACTACCCCCAGGTCTCACCAATCGTTACTACCAGAGTAGGTACACTTAATAATGAACCGTACTTAACTTAAGGGTACAGGAACTTCAGGTAAGGGAAATAAGTAAGAGGAGAAGGGAGAAGAGTAGGGGTGCAGCCACAGAGTAGGTCTCGTCCGCACGAACGCCAGCCAGAGAAGAACCTCCTAGCGACCAGCTAGGCCTCCCATGTCGTGGTGCCGGAAGGAGCCTAATTGATCGTGCAGCTAAGCACATTAAAGATCTTCCCCTATGCAACGTATTGTTACTTTACAAATGATTAGAAAGTATTAGTAAGCAAAGTTGGTGCCTATGTTATTATTTAATAATCAACCCCCAGCACAGTCTTTAAATGCTCTTTGAGAAACAATAATAGTCTTACGTCTGGCAGGGAAGATACAAACAATTGCCGTTCGTGATGCACTCAACTGTACACCAGAAAGTTTAATAGCTCAAGTTTTGACCTCTGGTTTCCACTGGAGAACCCAGGGTCGTAACACTTACCTAAATAAAATATTACTATTATTATTATATTATTATATCTCCACAACCTGGATTGAAAAATCTGATGATGTAAGCATTACTTTGAAACTAAAAAATTGCATATATTGAGTTGGTTTAAAAATATTCCAAATTAGTGCTAAAATTAGCATGTAACAGTTTATTTTGACTTTTCAGGAAACCATATTGTGCTGGTGGCCACGGAGCAGGCATGCAGTTAGTGCCCAAAAGCATGAAAAGCCAGACACGACAACATAACTACTTTTCAGCTAATAGAACAGTCCTACAATAGCCGTCTCCAGTGAAGACTACACTTCACAATACACCGTTGACGCCATCAGTATTTCTTCATGAAGGTAATAAGTAATTATTTAAAATATATCTCATGTTGACCCCCACACTCATGTTGACCCCCACACTCATGTTGACCCCCACACTCATGTTGACCCTCATTCTCTCTCTCATGTTGACCTCCCTTTTCTCATGTTGAAATTTGTTTTGTTAATTTTGTTCTGTCACCTCTTCTTATTCAGTGTGTATGTGTCTGTCTCTCTGTATGCCTCTCTATCTTGCTTTTCTTTCTTTTTCTTTCTCTATTTCTTTTTCTTTATTTATTTCTTTCTTTTCTTTTTTCTTCTCATGTTGGCCCTCCTCTCTCTCATGATAACCCCCCCCCCTCTCTCTGATGTTGGCTCACCCTCTTTCTGATGTTGGGTAGTTTAAATGTGATGTAGACATGTAGTATAACTTATAATATTAGTATGCAGTAGTAAAAGCTCATGAAATTTGTTGATTATACAGTACAGTATGCACTGTAGTGCATACAGTATATGTATGTGCAGTGCAGTAGAGTATACAGTAACAGCATGCACTCCTGTATGTTAATCCCCACAATCACCAAGCCCACCCGAGTCACTCAAACATCTGCCACTACCTTGGATCACCTATGGACTAATATAACAGCTCCCCTTACATCTGGGGTAATTTATGACAACAACTGACCACTATCCTACTTTCCTCTTAGCAAACATTGACACATCACCACCAGAAATCAAAAAACTTTCATTCAGGCTACATAGTGAATCTGCTTTAGGCAATCTCTCTAATGCTCTCCACAATATTAACTGGGAATCTGAATTTAATAATTCACAGGATATAAACTCATCAACTAAATAAATAAATAAATATGTTTATTCAGGTAAGGTACATACATACAAGTGATGTTACATTAATGGATTGATATATAGATAGAGCTAGTACATACAATGCCTAAAGCCACTATTACGCAATGCGTTTCGGGCAAGAAAAACATTAATATCTAGAACTTAATACTAATTGAGCATAAAGAATAAAAAGTGTTGAAAACAAATACAAATAAAGATAAAAAAAAGGGGGAACATGACTGAAAAAGCAGCACAAATACAATAGGTTGACAAACAGTGTTGATTAAAAAAAAATAATAATAATAAAATAAAGTAACAGACATGGGTTGACAATAAAGGAGTGAGGTGGGTTACAGGGAATTTATTAGGTAGTGTTTAGTTTTTATCTTAAACTGGTTGAGAGAGGTACAGTCTTTAACATGGTTGGGAAGGTCATTCCACATTCTGGGTCCCTTGATTTGTAGAGCATTTCTAGTTTGATTAAGTCGTACTCTAGGAATATCAAAACTGTATTTATTCCTGGTGTGGTGCTCATGGGTTCTGTTACAACCTTCAATGAAGCTTTTGAGGTCAGGATTGGCATTACAGTTCAGCGTTTTATATATGTATAATACACAAGAGAGAATGTGCAGTGACTTAATATCTAACATATTCAGAGATTTGAGTAAGGGTACCGAGTGATGTCTGGGGCCAGAGTTGGTTATTGTCCTAATAGCAGCTTTGTGTTGGGTAATGAGAGGACGTAAATGATTTTGGGTAGTAGAACCCCAAGCACAAATACCATAGTTGAGGTATGGATAGATGAGGGAGTAATAGAGAGTAACCAGGGCAGGGCGGGGTACATAATATCTGATCTTAGAAAGAATGCCAACAGTTTTTGAAACTTTTTTTGATATATTTAGAATGTGACCCTGGAAATTCAGCTTGTGGTCGATGAGAACGCCAAGGAATTTGCCATCTAATTTGTTACAAATTTGGGTATTGTTTATTTTGAGATTTATCTGATTAGAGGATTTATTGCCAAACAGAATATAAAACGTTTTGTCAATGTTAAGGGTGAGTTTGTTGGCAGTTAGCCAAAGATGGACTTTCTCTAGCTCAGTATTTACTGTGGCATTTAGAGCAAGGGGGTCAGGACTGGAGTAAATGAAGGTTGTGTTGTCAGCAAATAGAATTGGTTTGAGGTGTTGGGAGGCATTTGGAAGGTCATTAATGTAGATGAGAAAGAGGAGAGGGCCAAGTATGCTGCCCTGAGGAACACCAATGTTGATGGGTAGGGTGGGAGAAATTGTATTATTCACAGAAACATACAAAAAAGCCTCCAGATCTCTAGCCCCTGCTATTGCATTGCTCTTCAACAAGCCTGTCAGTAAGATAAGATTTGAGGTATTGCAGGGAGTGTCCTCTGACTCCATAATGATGTAATTTAAGAAGAAGGTTTTGATGGTTGACAGTGTCAAAAGCCTTACGCAGGTCCACAAATAACCCAACAGGAAACTCCTTTTTATCAAGAGCTGCGTGAATTAAGTTAATCATACTAATAAGTGCATCGTTAGTGCTTTTTTTGGGTCTGAAGCCATATTGACAAGAGCTAAGTATATTGTGTTTGGCTAGAAAAGAGTAAAGCTGCTTGTAGATTAGCTTTTCGAATATTTTTGACAAGTTAGGCAGGATTGATATAGGTCTGTAGTTGTTAACATCAGTGAGATCACCACATTTGTAGACAGGGGTTACTCTTGCTTTTTTTAGAATGTCAGGAAAGGTTTGGAGTTCAAGTGACTTGTTGAAGAGCAATGCAATAGCAGGGGCTAGAGATCTGGAGGCTTTTTTGTAAATTAAAGTTGGTATCTCCTCGAGGGCACTAGACTTGGTTTTAAGGGAAAGGATTATTTCATTGACATCAGTGGAACTAGTAGGCTTTAGGTACAGAGACTGTGGATAGTTACCTGTAAGATAGTCCTTAACATCAGTACAGGAAGATGGAATATCATTTGCAAGGGATGACCCAATGGAAGAGAAGAACCTATTGAACTCAATAGCAGAATCAGAGGCTGAAAGCTGACCAACGTTATTGGAAAGGAGTGTTGGTTTGTTATTTAAAATCTTCTTTGATCCCAATATTATGGGATCTTTCCTCTTTCTCTCCAAAACTCTAAGCCTCTACAACACTCACTGTCCCCTCCTTACCAAACAAGTAACTGATAAAAGAAAAAATAACCCGTGGCTCACAAGTGGCATAATTAAATCAATCAACAAAAAACATGAATATGAAAAGAAATTTAGGAGTGGCCTAGTTCCAGTGGAAGTAGTTAAGAAGTACTCGTCAGTGCTTACCAGTATCATAAGAAAAGCAAAACTTTCATATTATGAGACTAGATTCAAAGAAGCAAAAGGCAACATGAAAAGCACATGGAATACCATCTCTAACATCCTGGGAACTAATCAACACTCCCACAACCAGATAACACTCTCTAAGGATGGCCTTACACTGTCATCTGACTTAGAAATGGCGAATGAATTTAATAGCTTCTTTTCGTCGATTGGTGCTAACCTTGCAAGTAAAATCCCACAGACTCAGACACATATCAACACATATCTCTCAGGCAGCTATCCAAACTCTCTTCTCCTCTCACCAGTCAGCCCGTCAGATGTTGTGTCCATCATACACTCACTAAAAACCAAAGCTGGGAACATCAGTGAAATCCCATGCATTGTATACAAGAGCGCCTCCCATGCCCTTGCGCCACCTATAGCTCTGCTGTTCAACAAATCCCTTGAGTGTCATTCCTTCCCTGATATCCTTAAAAAAGCAAGAGTAACGCCAGTTCATAAAGGAGGTAATCCGTCAGACATAAACAACTATAGACCAATATCGAACCTTCCCATACTATCAAAAATATTTGAAAAAATTATCTATAAACAGCTCTACTTTTATCTCGTAAAATTCGACATTCTTAGCCCCTGTCAGTTTGGCTTCCGCTCTCAAAAGAGTACCAACGATGCAATTATTAGTCTCCTTGATTTAATTTACTCAGCTCTTGACAAAAATGAGTTTCCAATTGGACTCTTCATTGACCTGAGAAAGGCCTTTGATACTGTTAATCATGACTACCTCTTAAGTAAACTCCATCATTATGGAATCCGAGGCCATGCACTGGACTATATCCAATCCTATCTTAGTGATAGACACCAATGTGTAGCCATCAATAATATAACCTCTTCCATTACACCAATAACTGTTGGAGTGCCACAGGGCAGCATCTTGGGACCTCTTCTTTTTCTTATATACATTAATGATCTGCCTAATGTCTCTAACATTCTGAAACCTATTTTGTTTGCTGATGATACTACCCTCATCTACTCCCACCCCAACCCACATACACTAAATGGTGTTGTTAATAATGAACTAAAAAAAGTCCACTTATGGATGTCAACCAACAAACTAACACTTAACATAGAAAAGACCTACTACATCCTATTCGGAAGCAAATCTACAAATGCAATTCAACTTCAGATTGACAATGTAAACATTAGCAATAAAAATGATGGAAAGTTTCTTGGCATATTCCTAGACAAGAGACTCAACTTCAGTACCCACATACAACACATAACTAAGAAAGTCTCTAAAACAGTTGGTATACTCTCCAAAATCAGATATTATGTTCCTAACTCTGCTCTCATCTCTCTATATTATGCACCAATCTATCCCTATCTCAACTATGGTATCTGTGCATGGGGTTCAACCACTGCAAACCACCTCAAGTCCATCATCACCCAGCAAAAATCTGCTATCAGAATAATATCAAATTCTGCTTTCAGACAACACACAGCCCCCTTGTTTAACTCCCTAAACATGCTAAACATAATCTCACTCCACAAATTCTCTTGTGTCAACTACATTTACAAAACCCTGTTCTTAAATGCAAATCCTTGTCTGAAACTCTTCTTGGACAGATGTAATAGGACCCATTATCACCACACCAGAAATAAATATCTCTTTGATATCCCCAGAGTTAAACTTAATCTGTCTAAACACTCTATGCAAATAAAGGGACCCAGTTTATGGAACTCACTCCCTACTGAATTGAAAAGCTGTCCAACTTTTACATCATTCAAAATCAATACTAAAAAGTACCTAATTTCATCTTCATAGTTTTTCACTTTTTGCCTTAAAATTGCACTGTATCAATTGCTACCCAATCTCCCAACCTTTATGTTCCCAAGTTGTACATCTTTACCATTGTGATCATTCTGTTTTCTTATATGTGCTGCCAATCTGTTGTATGGGGTTTATAAATCTTGTTTATCTGTATCTTTTGCTACCCAGTCTCCCAATCTTTATGTACCCAATCTGAACATCTTTACCATTGCGATCATTGCTGTCTTATATGTGCTGTCAATCTGCTGTATGGTGTCTATTACCCTTGTTTAAATTACTAATCAAGCTGTCAATGTAATCAATCAGAGCTTTAATATAACAATATGCTTTAATATACCTACTTATCTCTCTCATCTCATTTTTCTCTTGTAATGCATCTTTATCATTTATCAATTCTGATTGAAATTACCTACTTAAAATTATCTGCTAGATTAAGGACCTGCCCGAAACGCTGTGCGTACTAGTGGCTTTACAAGAATGTATATACTGTACTATCCAATGTATTCTCACAAACCCAATGTACCTTCTTGTATATATATAAATAAAATAAAATAAAATAAAAATAAAGTAGTTAGATTTTAATAGCTAAATCTTGCAATCTTAATGACAATGAGCTGGTCACGCCAAGTACATCAGTCTTTAGGACTCCAAGGTCAAGGAATTTATTCGACCCAAAGTCACCAGACAAGAACGATGGGAGTTTGAAAGAAATGATGCAGAATATGAGTAAGTTTTGAAAGTTTAATTAATTTATTATGTAGCCTATAACCTATACGTACCCTATGGGTGATAGGTATAAGTTTCATGTTCAAGTAGACTGCAAACTGAGCAGGTTAGATTGCTGAATTTGCTTCCCATTATATAAGCAGTTTCATAATTACTAAGAAATTATCCCATTATCTATCACATCAGTCAAAGCCTACTTTTTGGGTGCTTTCTCAGTGTCAGTTATTTTAACATATACTTTATAATGCTTTTATTTTAAATGTACATTCAAGATATGTAATATATTAACATGTACACTTTCTATATACTGTATAAATTTCCAGGTAACATGTTGCAGGCCATATACACTGAAGTGAATGAACTGAAAAGTGATGTGAAGATATTGAAAACAACTTTTACTACAAAAGAAACAGACAAGATCATAGAAGATCTAATACCAAATCCTATTGCTGCAGAAGGTGATCTTAATGCTCTCAATAGGAAGTTAGCGGAATCGAGTTTCAGAACAAAATTTGTAAGTGGTATTTTAACAGTAATGTTTCCTTCAATTTTTCATCTTCTTAAATATTACAGATATTTGCTAATTTTGTAATTAAAATTTTTTGATAGTTCATGCAGAAAAGATAAAATTGCTAAATAATAAGAATAATGATATAATCTTGTTTATATAGAATAGGATAAAATCTAACACTTACGTATTTGTAAATTATGTAATATTAACACAGTCTTTCACATTCTCCTGAGTGCTTTCTCAAGGTCTTGAGTGTATGGTTAGGATGAGGCTTACATTTCAACGACTATATTTCTCTTGCTAATTTTGTTAGTCGTTGAGATGTATCTCTTCATAACACACACACTTATCTGCTTGATGGGGGTCTGGGAGTTCTTCTACTCCCCAAGCCCGGCCCGAGGCTAGGCTTGACTTGAGAACTTTGGTCAAGTGCTTGGCTTGGGCTTGGTGATTGTGGGGATTATCATAGAGGATTACATGCTGTTATGGAAATAGTCAACTAGAGGGTTATTTTGTAGACCCAGGTCAATATTGAAATCACCTCCTAGAATGATGTGATTTTTGTTGAGATGTTATTTATGATAAGATTCCTTATCATAAATAAGTTATTTATGATGATATATATATATATATATATATATATATATATATATATATATATATATATATATATATATATATATATATATATATATATATATATATATATATATATATATATATATATATATATATGTATACATACACATACATACTCATACATACATACATACACACATACATACATACATACATACATACATACATACATACATACATATATCAAAATTACTAGTGTACTACATTTTTGTTGTTGCTTTTAGGTGTTGCTTTTAACCAGTGTACGTGGGTCTGATTGTGTAACTACGGTTCGAAGAATGATGAAGAAGATAGGAACAAACGGCCTTTGGTCATTATACAGCCTAAAAGGACAAAAGAAGAAATTAGCATTTCTAGAAAAACAAGAACTATATAATGTTATTTTAAGTAAGTAACAAAAAAATTAAATAATTTTTTTTTATTTAAAATTCACTAAAAAATTAAAATTTTAAGTTCAAATTAAGTATACCTTAAGTATAAATGATTATATTTCTATCACTTGCTCTTAAGATTGTTTCATTTAATAGAGGTTGGTCATAATTGTTCTCTGCTGCTAGTACTGTAGAACTGACTGACTTAGCTATGGGAAAATGTAAACTTAATTGGTTTATCCTTTACAGTATTTTGCAGTTTATTTCATGATCCTGTGGTTAATACTTGCATAAATAGTAGATTGCAAAATGCATTTTTATATCATTAGTATTAAATAATAATAATAATGTAAATAATTTACTTTTAAACAACGTACAATTCATTGGTCGGTGAGATTATATTAGTAATATTTTTTCATTCTTGCAAAGCCTCAATAAAGCCGTTAACATGTTAATATAAACTTGATCACCTTCCACTTATTTTCTCATGTGCTACCTACATGTACGAAACCTTATTCCTAAATGCATATTTTGTTCTGAAACTTGTCTTTTATATGTTGTGTATCACCATCTCTGGAGAGTTTTATCTGATGTGTAAATTACTTTTAATTTTACAGAATATTATTGTTATACAGAATTTGTTATATAAATAACTGTTAATTTTACAGAATCATCTATCAACGCACATCCGCAAGTTAAGGTGGAAGACGTGACCTTTCAAATTTCTGAAGTACTGAAACATGCACCAAACAGGCCTGGTGGATCTAGGTACAAGGTAAAATAATTTAAATTTTTTTTTTTTACTAATTATCTGTTTATATATATATATATATATATATATATATATATATATATATAACCCATATATATATATATATATATATATATATGGGTAGTTATATATATATATATATATATATATATATATATATATATATATATATATATATGTCGTACCTAGTAGCCAGAACGCACTTCTCAGCCTACTATGCAAGGCCCGATTTGCCTAATAAGCCAAGTTTTCATGAATTAATATATTTTCTCAATTTTTTTTCTTATGAAATGATAAAGCTACCCATTTCATTATGTATGAGGTCAATTTTGTTTTATTGGAGTTAAAATTAACGTAGATATATGACCGAACCTAACCAACCCTACCTAACCTAACCTAACCTATCTTTATTGGTTAGGTTGGGTTAGGTAACCGAAAAAGGTGGGTTAGGTTAGGTTAGGTAGGTTAGGTCGTCGAAAAAACATTAATTCTTGAAAACTTGGCTTATTAGGCAAATTGGGCCTTGCATAGTTGGCTGAGAAGTGCGTTCTGGCTACTAGGTACGACATATATATATATATATATATAAATATATATATATATATATATATATATATATATATATATATATATATATATATATATATGTCGTACCTAGTAGCCAGAACGCACTTCTCAGCCTACTATGCAAGGCCCAATTTGCCTAATAAGCCAAGTTTTCATGAATTAATTGTTTTTCGACAACCTAACCTACCTAACCTAACCTAACCTAACTTTTTCGGCTACCTAACCTAACCTAACCTATAAAGATAGGTTAGGTTAGGTTAGGTAGGGTTGGTTAGGTTCGGTCATATATCTACGTTAATTTTACCTCCAATAAAAAAAATTGACCTCATATATAATGAAATGGGTAGCTTTATCTTTTCATAAGAAAAAAATTAGAGAAAATATATTAATTCATGAAAACTTGGCTTATTAGGCAAATCGGGCCTTGCATAGTAGGCTGAGAAGTGCATTCTGGCTACTAAGTACGACATATATATATATATATATATTATATATATATATATATATATATATATATATATATATATATATATATATATATATATATATATATATATATATATATATATATATATATAGTTAGTTAGTTAGTTAGTCAGTGTCAGACCACGGAGGAAAATTGAAACAAGAATTTTTCCGATGCAGGAACCACACACAGGCCCAAACATGGATAATCATAGCATAAAAATAGTAAATATTTACAATGAATTAGTGAGACAAATGTGTTCCAATGATCCTACTTAAATCGCCCTTTAATTGATCTATTAAAAATGGATCTAAGTTATATAAACCGCTGCTAATGTTCAATTTACTTTCTTTTGTGATCTGTATCAAAGCAGATCCAATTATGTTTCTGTTATTGGTACTTTTACAATTCATTATTGAAGAAGCCATCTCCCAATCTATGTTTGGGCCTGTGTGTGGTTGCTGCATCGGATGGGCCAATAGGCCCTCTGCAGTGTCCACGTATTGTACCTCGCCTCACTCCACCATTCTCTCCTGCCTATTTATGTCCAGTTCTCGACCTGTAAATCCACTCGTTCTGAAGATGTCCTAATGTCCGAAGATGTCCTAATGTCCTAACAGCAAGTGTTTCTGTCAAATTCCTTAAGGAAATATCTGAGTTCCCCATTATGACCTCTCCACAAATCAGGTTTTTCAATTGCTTCAAGCTCATTTTCTTCCAGATTATAATGCATTGCATACTTTAGTCCCAAAAAGACATGGTCTCTTTTACCCAAGGAAGGGAGGTACTGAATGATAAATCTCTCCTCTTTCCTGGTAAATATAATATCCAGCATGGAGGGAACATCCCCTTCCCTCATATATATATATATATATATATATATATATATATATATATATATATATATATATATATATATATATATATATATATATATATATATATATATATATATATATATATATATATATATATATATATATATATATACATATATACATATATATATATATACATATATATATATATATATATATATATATATATATATATATGTATATATATATATATATATATATATATATATATATATATATATATATATATATATATATATATATATATATATATTTGTGTGTGTGTAATTTATATAAACAAATAAATATTAATTAATTTTGTTAATATCTTTTCAGGGAAAACTTGCAAGTACGATTCGTATACAAGAGGGGCAACAAGAGGCAGAGGATGTCTACTAAGAAAATTCACAATTAAGTGTTTATCCTCACACTCTTGGTATATGGTCTTCTCTGGTCTCTTTATTTTCTCTCCTCACAAATGTCCCTTTTTTTTAATTTCTTTTACGTTTCTCTCCTGTTTTTCTTGTCTCTTTTTATCTCTCCTTTCCTCCTCTCTTCTAACACCTCTCGTTTTCTGTCTCTTCTAGCTTCTCTCTTCCTTTACTTTTTACATTTGTGGAATTCACTTGCGTCATTTTTATCTTGTATCTTTTTCTTATCTTGTCTTTCTCTTCCCCTTCTCTTCAATGTTCTCTCATTTCTCTCTCCCCTCTCTGTTGTTTCTATTCTGTCTTCTCTCCCCTTGCCTTAATTTTGTTGTCTCCTCTCTTCTTGCATGGTGCTAACATTTGAATAAATGATTTACAATTTGTATTTTTAGTCATAGAAAAACTATAGTGTTGTGTTATATAGTATATAGTGTATACTCAGGAAATTTTACTTGTTTTAGTTTTAAGTAACAATAACTGCTTGTGACGTCAGACTGATCTCGGCATGCCATGAATCACAGCCTGCTTGATCATGAATTGTTTGAAGGTGCTTAATTGTCAAGTTCTCTTGAATAATATATATTTTTTCTCTCTTTTTTCTTTCTATCTTTCTTTTTCTTTCTTTCTCTTTTGTTTTCTTTCTCTTTTGTTTTCTTTCTCTCTTTCTTTCTTTCTTTTTCTCTTTCTTTCTCTTTCTTTTTCTCTTTCTTTTTCTATTTCTTTCTTTCTCTGAAAGAAAGAAAAATCTTTCACTTTCTACATGAATATTATACTTAACTGTGTTTACATTCACTTGTAGATTTATATTTTTAGTTAATTAGTCCTAAACTTTAAGATTTTACTTTATAATTTGAATAAATGATTTATAATTTGTATTTTTAGTCATAGAAAAACTATAGTGTTATGTTATATAGTATATAATGTATACTCAGGAAATTTTACTTGTTTTACTTTTAAGTAACAATAACTGCTTGTGACGTCAGACTGATCTCGACATGACATGAATCACAGCCTGCTTGATCATGAATTGTTTGAAGGTGCTTAATTGTCAAGTTCTCTTGAATAATATATATTTTGTCTCTCTTTCTTTTTTCTTTCTATCTTTCTTTTTCTTTCTCTTTTTCTTTTTCTTTCTTTCTCTTTCTTTCTCTTGTTTTCTTTCTCTTTCTTTTTCTCTTTCTTTCTCTGAAAGAAAGAAATCCTCTCTTTCTCTTTCTACATGAATATTATACTTGACTGTGTTTACATTCACTTGTAGATTTTTATTTTTAGTTAATTAGTCCTAAACTTTTGATTTATAGATTTTTATTTTTAGTCTTAGAAAAACTATAGTGTTATATGTATATTCGGGAAATTTTACTTGTTTTAGTTTTAAGTAACAATAACTGCTTGTAACGTCAGACTGATCTCAGCATGACATGAATCACAGGCTGCTTGATCACAAAATCTATTGTGTTCACATATTGCATATATAAATTTTTATAGAATTTTAGATTTTTACTTTTATATTCTGTTATAGATGTAGTCTATATTTCGAGCTATTACATATATTTTGTTGTATTACTCAATCTTAAATAAATATAATATTTTAATTCTCTTTTTGTACCCTATTTATTTGTAATTTACACGTACATATATAGGATGTCCATTTCTTTCTCAGATATGTCTTCTTTCTTTCTCTCCCTTTCTATTTCAGATATAATTTAAAAAATTATTATACCCTGATTTACCCTAGACGTTTTTTTGTAGGTAATTAAAATATTATAAAAAGGTTTTTTTAAATGTTATTTATTTACGTTCTAAGGTCATATATAAAAATTCTCAAAAAACATTTTTAAAACATAATTATAAACGTGCTGAAAACAATGAAATGTTGTTTTTAGAATGTTTTAAAAACGTGAAAATGTTTGCTGGGCGGGTCCCCGCCACACAAGGAGCTAGACTATCCCACCACCACCTGGGTCCCCACCACACAAGGAGCTAGGCTATCCCACCACCACCTTCACCTGCAACAATTTCCTCGACGCAACACGTCGTCAGTGGAGTGTGGCAACCGATTTCACAACTCTTATTTTACAGTTAAGCTGTTAATGTTTGTCTGCAGATAAATAACCCTACAGTATATTAATGATCTCATATTGAGATCAATTTTACTAACCCATTGATTCATCATAAACTATTTATATTACTGTAGTATATTGAAGTACATTTACTTCTAATTATTATTATATAACCAATTTTAACCATATTCAATTACTTGAGTGAAGAACCAGCACTGAAATCATGCTTGGGATATATTAGTCATTTCACATGTAACCCCCATTTTGGGTGAGTTAGTTTTACTCATAATACAGTCCCTTTAATATTCAATGTATTATTAATTAAGAACATCCATGGGACAATACTTCATGGAATTAATATCAAACCACTTGCTCCAACCAGTTTTCCACTTTTTCACAAAAAGTGGATGTCCTTCATAGCTATCGAAAATATTATTAATTTAAATGATTTTTTTTTTTTAGATATATACAAGAGTTGTTACATTCTTGTACAGCCACTAGTACGCGTAGCGTTTCGGGCAGATTTACATGAGTTTTACATGATTTACATAAGTCAAATTTTCCCACACCCCCAGCAAGCACAACTAGGTATGTACAACTAGGTGAGTACTGGTCCATCACTGGTCCATCATCCCTGGTCCATCACTGGTCAATCACTGGTCAATCACTGGTTCGTCACTGGTCCATCACTGGTCTGTCATTACTGCTCCATCAATGGTCCATCATTGGTCTGTCATCACTGGTCCATCGCTGGTGATGGTTCCCAACCACTTGGAAGGGGTCGGGATAAGGATAGGGATGGGACGGGGGGATTAAGGAATGGTGTCCAACCACTGGGGAGAGGTAAGGATAAGAACTAGGGATGGGATGAAGGGAAAGGAATGGTGCCCAACCTCTTGTGGACGTTCAGGGATTGAACGCCAACCTGCATGAAGCCAGACCGTCTCTCTACCGTCAACCCCAAGTGGCTGGGTAGAGAGAGAGAGAGAGACAGACAGAGGCCGACAGAATTAAAGATAGACAGAAATTAAAATTAAAAATCAGTTTTTTACTGTCAATCAGCTGCCAGCTGGAATTCCTGACCATGACGTGGTGAGACTTACTTTCCAAGATCTCCGGGAAGGACCGGAATGGTATAGTTTACCATCTGTACAGTTCTCCGATCTCCGTTCTCTATAATTTAGAGAATGGAGGCTTCACTAATAGGGTAAACTGGCGCGAAAGAGAATCAATATCTCTAATGTGTCTCAACCTTGGCCCGAGAGACAACGGGTATCCGGATTACCAGTCAGCTTTCCGCTGTCTCGTTGGAGGGGTGGGGGGGGGGGGAATATTAACCCTCTTAGTAATGATAGATATGAGGCGCGCATGTGTACGTCCTCTAATTACCCAATCGTTCCCTTACCCAATCTCCCAATCTTTATGTACTTAATCCAAACAACTTTATCATTGTGTTCATTGTTGTCTTCTTTTATGTGCTAGCCATATGCTGTATTGTGCCTGCTAAGTTTTGTTAAACTACCATTCAAGCTGTCATTGCAGTCATTCTGAGCTACCTATGTGCCTTAATATACCTACAATTTTTCTCTCATCTTTTATTTTTTTTTCATGCTATGTAACTGTTATCCTTTTTATAAATTTTGCAAGTATTTACCTACTTATAAGTTTCTTAGATTAAGGACCTGCCCGAAATGCTGCGCGTACTAGCGACTTTACAAGAATGTAAATAAATAAATAAATATAAAATAAATATGCTTATTCAGGTAAGGTACATACATACAAGTGATTTTACATAAATTGATCGATTTATAGATTGAGCTAGTACATACAATGCCTAAAGCCACTATTACGCAATGCGTTTCGGGCTGTAATTACTATGCTATGCGTCCTCACAATGCCAATGTTCCTTCTTGTATATATATAAATAAATAAATAAATTACTCAACACAAAGCTGCTATTAGGACAATATCTAACTCTGGCTCCAGACATCACTCGGTACTCCTACTCATATCTCTGAATATGTTAGATATTAGGTCACTGCACATTCTCTCATGTGTATTTTATATATGTAAAACGCTGAACTGTAATATCATTCCTGACCTTAAAGCTTCCTAGAAGGTTGTAACAGAACCTATGGGCACCACGCTAGAAACAAATACCTATTTGATATTCCAAGAGTGCGACTTAATTAAACTAGAAATGCTCTACAAATCAAGGGACCCAGAATGTGGAATGACCTTCCCAACAATGTTAAAGACTGTACCTCTCCCAACCAGTTTAAGATAAAAACTAAGTACTGCCTAATTAACTCCCTGTAACCTACCTTACCCCTAAATGTCAACCCATAGTCTACTATTTTAAACAATGCTGTTTGTTGACTAAATTGTATATTTGGTATTTTTCTGCCATGTTCCCCCCTTTTTTATTTTTTTTTATTTTCTCAACACAATTTATACTTTAATCACAATTAGTATTAAGTTTTAGTCTTAGTGTTTTTCCTGGCCGAAACGCTTTGCGTAATAGTGGCTTTAGGCATTGTATGTACTAGCTCTATCTATAAATCCATCAACGTTGTGTATCTCACCTTGTATGTATGTACTTTACCTGAATAAATATTTGTATTTGTATTTTATATTTTTAACTACTCAGACACTGAAAAAGTTCTTTCTAACGTCCCTGTGGCTCATTTGGGTACTCAGTTTCCACCTGTGTCCCCTTGTTCGCGTACCACCCGTGTTAAACAGTTTATCTTTATCAACCCTGTCAATTCCTCTGAGAATTTTGTAGGTAGTGATCATGCCTCCCCTTACTCTGTCTTCCAGTATCGTGAGATATATTTCACGCAGCCTTTCCTTGTAACTCATGCCTCTTAGTTCTGGGATTAGTATAGTGGCATACCTCTGAACTTTTTCAAGCTTCGCCTTGTGCATGACAAGGTCAAAACACATGCTGGTGATGCACCATGGGAGAGTGTGCCTGTAAGACACATGGTGGTGATGTACCATGGGAGAGTGTGCCTGTAAGACACATGGTGGTGATGTCCCATGGGAGAGTGTGCCTGTAAGACACATGGTGGTGATGTACCATGGGAGAGTGTGCCTATAAGACACATGGTGGTGATGTACCATGGGAGAGTGTGCCTGTAAGACCCATGGTGGTGATGTACCATGGGAGAGTGTGCCTGTAAGACACATGGTGGTGATGTACCATGGGAGAGTGTGCCTGTAAGACATTGTGGTGGTAATGTACCATGGGAGAGAGAGCCTGTAAGACACATGGTGGTGATGTACCATGGGAGAGTGTGCCTGTAAGACACATGGTGGTGATGTACCATGGGAGAGTGTGCCTGTAAGACACATGGTGGTGATGTACCATGGGAGTGTGCCTGTAAGACACATGGTGGTGATGTACCATGGGAGAGTGTGCCTGTAAGACACTTGGTGGTGATGTGCCATGGGAGAGTGTGCCTGTAAGACCCATGGTGGTGATGTACCATGGGAGAGTGTGCCTGTAAGACACATGGTGGTGATGTACCATGGGAGAGTGTGCCTGTAAGACACATGGTGGTGATGTACCATGGGAGAGTGTGCCTGTACAACACATGGTGGTGATGTACCATGGGAGAGTGTGCCTGTAAGACACTTGGTGGTGATGTACCATGGGAGAGTGTGCCTGTAAGATACATGGTGGTGATATACCATGGGAGAGTGTGCCTGTAAGACACATGGTGGTGATGTACCATGGGAGAGTGTGCCTGTAAGACACATGGTGTTGGTGTACCATGGGAGAGTGTGCCTGTAAGACACATAGACATTCACCCATAACGCTATGCGTGCTATTGGCTGTACAAGAATGTAAGAACCCTTGTATACAAAAATAATAAATAAAGTACAGTAATATATCATAATATATTACTGTATTATATCATAATTATGTAAAATATCATCATTCCTATTGTTTAGCTTTCTAAGTTTTCTCAAGCATTACAGGGGTTACTGTGTGCAGGTGTTTAACATTGAGGGGGGGGGCAGGGTCCATGCAGGTTTCACATACAGCTGTAATTAGGTCAGTTTCAATCTCATCTGTCCTGCACCTCGCAGTGTTCTACAATGTTAAAGATTTTTCTTTTAAACCATTTCATATATTATTGGGCCCCGGAGACATCATCTATAACTTTTGTTACTCCTCTGCATGAACCTTTTGTTTCTAATTTCACCTAAAAAATCATACAACTTTTTCCTTATAAGATTATCGGCAACTTTTGATCTCACAATATTATCTTTCTCTTTCTTGATGATATTGAGCCCCTGGTGCCACACCTGAGCTGGGGCCACCAACCGTCTCTGGGGCCCCCTGCATCTTTACATAGGTTATGCCAGAAGGTCTGGGCCTCCCCCCCCCCCCCCCTGATTCTTTCCACAGATTATGCCAAAAGGTTTGGGGCCTGCAGCATCTTTCAGAAGATTATACCAAAAGATCTGGAGCCCCCTGCAACTTTCTGTAGGTTATGCCAAAAGGTAGATCTATTTTGAAATTCCCTAACATGATTATTCCAACCTGGCATACTACTTCTTTAATTGCTTATAAGATAAATACTCTCTTCCCCGGCCCTATCTAGCACTGAAACGACTGATGTGAAAAAGTCCTTGAGATTGTTCTGATGCAAATTGCACTGAATAATATTGCAAGCAATTGCATCACTTGTGATTTGAGTATTGGTTAAGCAGGCATTTAAACTTATCCAGGTCAGCAAGAGTGGCCTTCCTACGTTTAGGTGTGTTCTAGGGAGGTTTATGTTTTCATTGGCAGCAGCAACTTGTGAGTGAGGTATATTGGAGGTGGCCATGGCAGGATGATACCAGGACAGGTTGTCATCACTGACAGCCTTATACTTAAAGGTGAGACCAGTTATATCATCAATAAGAAAATGATCAATATGAGACCTTCCATTCCTATCTCATGACATAAAGCTATAGTAATAGTAAATAAATCATTAATAGCAGGATTATGTAAATTTTCAGCATCCATGAATTCATTAAACAAATTTAAGTATACATCTTAGCGGGTAAAATCAGTGTTAAAAATCACCTACCACCCCATGAGTTCAGCATTATGATACAAATTAGTCAATTGATATATTTCTGATCATATATTTCCATACTCATCTGCACAGTTGATATTGCTTGTGGAAACCATGCATATACACACACACACATAATCAAATACTGCTGAGCATCTTTCAGGCCCCTGAGCAAAGGGGCCTGACATCTGAGTGGACAGCACATCGGATTCGTAGTCCTGAGGTTCCGGGTTCGATCCTTGGTGGAGCCGGAAACAAATGGGCAGAGTTTCTTTCATCCTGATGAGTCTGTTCACCTAGCAGTAAATATGTACCTGAGAGATAGACAGCTGCTACAGGCTTCTTCCTTGGGATTGTGTAACAAAAAGGAGGCCTGGTCGAGGACCGGGCCGTGGGGACGATAAGCCCCGAAATCATCTCCAGATGATTTCATCTCATCATCATTTCACGAAATCATCTCCAGATAACTATAGGACACAAGTATAGCAGGAGTGAGCCCTGATACAATATTGACAACCTCAACTTTACATTGCATATTGTTATGCCCAGGATAGCAGCAGCACCATAGGGTCTTCCAGGACCTGACCAGTCAATAGACATGTCAATACTGGCAGTGGAAAAAGAACTATCAATAAATTTGAAGTGGTTTTGATATTCATAAGATGTAAGCCAGTGTTCTTGCAAAACAAGAATATTTTGCACATACCAAAATGCTTTTAACGTTCATATATTCAGGGTTTGTTATTTCTCTAATTACCTTAATAACCGGGAATTATAACTTTACAAATACTGAAGCATTGTCATGGGGGTAAATAAACCATATTACGTGAAGATCATTTATGTGCTAATTAAAACAACACTTATAGTAAGAGGACAGTAAATTGGAATGTTGAGACAATTGTCAAGTAATAATAATATAATAATTAACAGGTTTTAAGAGCCATCTATTGCACATTATTCTATCTATAAATAATTTGAATTAATAATAGAGCCTAAATATATAATAATTAAACATCATTCACATTCATCAAGACAAGAAATTAAACGACCAATCAAAACCATATAGGTTACTCCTACACCTCATAATACAGGTCAATAATCATAAATATACTTATCAATTAAACAATATTCAAACTAAGGACTTTATATCAAATTTTGTAAATCACTAATTTAAAAGCAGACATTCTTTTATATTAATAAATTGTCAGATTAAGGCATCTGTAAACAAATGAAATAAATATTAGTAATTAAGCCTTCGATGAAATACTCCGCATTATAATACAAATTCTGGAGTCACTCATATATATGCAAAGTTTTGGTTTATAAAATACCAGATATAAGATAATACAAATATCAGAATCAGGCTAATATTATTGCCAGATTCATATACAGTACTGTATATATATATATATATATATATATATATATATATATATATATATATATATATATATATATATATATATATATATATATATATATATGTGTGTGTGTGTGTGTGTGTACTCACCTATATATGTGTGTGTGTGTGTGTGTGTGTGTGTGTGTGTGTGTGTGTGTGTGTGTGTGGAAAAACCACAAAGAAATGGGGAAGAGAGATGAACTTTCGGCCTGCTAAAGCCGTTGTCAACACCAGACTGACTAGAGAGAAAGAGGATACAGGCGAACCCAGGAACCTGACCAACCCATCTCTAGGAAAAGAATTACCAGAAACAGGAATAGCTTAGCTTAGAATGATCAAAGAGGATTAAGCGGTCAGAGAATAAGGATGAAGATTAAAGAAAAGCCTCATGAACACACAATAAATGAATAAAAAATTGTAATGAGACATTGTAAGCCTCCCATTCAGAGTTTTTTCTTAAACTGTTGTGTAATATTGTAACTTAAAACTGGGTCAAGTTTGTACATACCAGTACTAACATTGAGAAGATTTGGACATTGACTAATTAGGGAAGACTCAATTAAATTCCGTTCCACAAAGCCATTGCAATTGGCAATGCTTTTCGCCCCATCCCAATTAATAGTGTGATCACACAAACTCGTATGTAGATACAAAGCATTAGACGTTTGGGCAGTTCTTATACTATAAGCATGTTGGGACATACGTAATTGTAAGGATTTTCCTCTTTGTCCAAGGTACACAGACTCACAATCATTGCAGGGAATCGAATACACACAACCTGCCTGTATCCTCTCTCTCTTTCTCTAGTCAGTCTGGTGTTGACAACGGCTTTAACAGGCCGAAACGTTCATCTCTCTTCCCCATTTCTTTGTGGTTTTTCCGCATACAAATGATCAGTGTTTAGTGATCGTCAATTGCATATATATATATATATCGAATTGCTAGATCCGTATAAATATAAAACTGCCCGATTCAAGATAATGTAATTAACATATTTATGCTATTTTCATATATATGAGTTTTATAATTGCCAGTCTCAGGATAATATAACTGCCAGATTCAGGTTAATATAATTGACAGTCAGGCTTTGATACTGTAAGCCATACCTACCTCTTTCTTAAACTTAATCATTACAGAATCTGAGGCCTTTCTGATAACTATATTCTATCATATCTTAATGATAGACACCAATATGTAGCCATTAATGACATAACCCCCCCCCCCTACATCTCTACTGTAACCGTAGGAGTGCCACAGGGCAGCATCTTAGAACCTCTCCTATTGCTTATACACATCAATGATTTACCAAATATCTCTAACATCCTTAAACCAATACTATTTGCTGGCGATACTACCTTCATCTATTCAAACTCCAATGCATCACACAATAAGTAATATTGTAAACAACAAATTGAAACAAACTGGATGTGGTTGGATGTCAACCAAGAAACTAAATATAGAGAATACCTATTACATTGTATTTGGAAGTAAATTATCAAATGAAATTCACCTTCAAATAGATAATGTCAACATTACCATTAAAAAGACGAAAAAGTTCCTTGGCCTATACATAAACAAGAGACTAAATTGGAACACTCACATACAGTACAAAGTCTCAAACTGTTGGTATATTCTCAAAAATCACATATATTCCCCACTCTTCTGTCCTTTCACTATACTATTCCATAAGTTATTCTTGTTTAACATAATGATAATGCTAAAGATGATAATGTTTTTTTGAGAAACGTACATAGAAAATGGGTTACAAGCACAATGTTGGATTTCTAGATAAAGCAAGAATATACTATGCCTAAAGCCACTAATATGCACAGTGTTTCAGACATGCTGTGGATAAACACTTAAAATTAATTGCTAAAAATAATTGAGATGAAAAGCAAATGTTGAACAAAAGTAGAAAAAATAAAAAGAATGACAATAATTACATGTTGAACGGAACAGCAAAACTGCAACAGAACAGCCGATGGTAATTTTAACTAAATAAACATAGTAACTTTTTTTGTTTACTTGGCATATAGCAGTATTACAAGTTCAGTCATTATTCATTATTGTTTAATAATAGCAAGACATAGGTTGACAATCAGTAGGTAAGGTAGGTTACATGGCATTTATTAGGTAGTACTTAGTTTCTCTCTTAAACTGGTTGAGAGACTGACAGTCTTTGATGTTATTGGGAAGAACATTTTTCATTTTGGGACTCTTGATTTGTGGAATATTTCCACTTTGGCTAAGTCGCACTCTTGGAATATCAAATAAATATTTGTTTCTAGTGTGGATTTCAAAGATTCTGTTACAGCCCCCTACCATGTATTTAAGAACAGGTTTAGCATTGCAGTTCAGTGTTTCATATTTTATTATATTATATTAAGGAAGATTATATATATATATATATATATATATATATATATATATATATATATATATATACATATATATATATATATATATATATATATATATATATATATATATATATATATATATATATATATATATATAATCTAATAATATATACTGATCTAATAAAATAATTAGACCAGTTAATACTCTCACTCGTTGTGTTAAGATATGTTAGCTTGATAAAACTGACTGTTCATTGTTGAGAAATGTGTTAACAAACAATATATCTGACTTATCAAGCCTGTAGCTTGCTTAGCAAAAGGAACTTTTTTTAAATTTGGGTTCAGTTTAACTACCGCTCAAGGGATGAGTAATTGGGGCATAATAAAGGAACTAAGCTGATAAAATGAAAGATGGGAAAACAACATTAGAAAGATAAACTCGAGAGACGTTTTCATGTTAACCCGAAAATTATTTGAGGAGCAAGACGGACTGCGGGTCAGGCAATTGGTCTTTATGCTATCGTGATGGGGGATCAGCCATTACACGTGTTAATGACTCTTGTATAGTTGTGTAGTTAAGGACATCAGGGTAAAGGGGTAATGGGCATTGTGGTTGATTGTTCTACCTGGGAATCCTCCACTGTTTTATATCTTATGTATGTATGTATGTACTAACCTAGTTGTGGTTGCAAGGGTTGAACTTTGGCTCTTTGGTCCCGCCTCTCAACCGTCAATCAACTGATGTACAGATTCCTGAGCCTACTGGGCTCTGTCATATCTACACTTGAAACTGTGTATGGAATCAGCCTCCACCACATTACTGCCTAATGAATTCCATTTATTAACTACTCTGACACTGAAAAGTTCTTTCTATAATCTCTCTGTGGCTCATTTGGGTACTCAGCTTCCACCTGTGTCCCCTTGTGCGTGTACCACATGTGTTAAATAAATGTATGTATGTATGTATGTATGTATGTATGTAAGGAGAGAGAGAGAGAGAGAGAGAGAGAGAGAGAGAGAGAGAGAGAGAGAGAGAGAGAGAGAGAGAGAGAGAGGAGAGAGAGAGAAGGAGAGAGAGAAAGAGATGAAGATCGAGACAGAGAAATAGATATAGACAGAGTCAGGGAGAGAATGTTAGACACAGAGACGTATAGATAAGGATATGCAAAGTCAGTGAGAGAATGACAGAGATAGAGCGAGGAAAGAGACAGAGATAGGCTGACACAGAGAATGTCAGAAACGAGGAGAGGCAGAGACAGAGGAACAGGGACAGGAGCAGAGGCACAGGGACAGACACAGACACGCACATGGAACACCGAACCTTACACACTCTCTGATATATTGTTTAATTAATAGTGATTCACTAATAAAGCTTATAATTGTATATGTTATCAAAAAGGCATAGATATGGCCACTGCTTCGCAAAGCGGGGATGTTTCTGATGGGGGAGAAAGAAACATTTGCGCAGCGCGTCCCGCGGCGTTGCGCGGGCAGTCTGGGGCCGTATAAATACGGGGGCACAGAGGGGCTCTGCCCTCACTCCGCCTGCCCTCGCCGCTGCCCTCGCAAAGCCCACCCTCCTCCCCTTTGCAAGCGGCTGTCTTTGTACCCCCGTCATGCTTTGCACAGTTGTCCCCCTTGTCTCCCCACTGCATGTGGGAAGGGGGGTGCAGCGCCGGTCCCCAAGTGTCCCGCTGTCCGCAGCTAATACTTTGCCCAGTCTAGGTGCTAGTAAGCCCTACTTGTAGTCACCCCCTTCTCCTTATTCATTAGGTCTTTACGGCCTCTTGGTCGGGTACATTATGTGTTATGTGGTCTCTCACTTATTAGTTACTCTTTGTGTCCTGCCTGTTATATCCTAGTGTTATATAATTACTACACATTTGCACTCGGCCTTAATTCTAGTACCAGTTAAGCTTTAGGTTTCTGCAGAATTAGTATCCATGTCACTATAGGCTAAGGTCTCATAATTACTACGGGTGTACCTTTTAAGTTAAATCTAGTCCTCGGACTTGGAATTGTTACTGTTAATTCCTACTTTATATATTTACATGTTCTGCAGAATTTAATCTTCAATAAACTTTAAAGCCCCATACTGCCAGTATCTTTCTCCCCCTGATCAGAAAAAAGTCGTTCTTACGTTTTAGTCACAGAGATTAGATATTAGTAAAGTAAAGTTCATTTTATTCAGGAAAGTACATAAATAGTCGATTTACAAACATAATATTGGATTTATAGATAGAGCTAGTACATACAATACCTAAAGCCACTAGTACGCATAGCGTTTCGGGCATATTATTGAGAGGAAAGATATTTATATTTAAACAATTTTTTTTTTTTACCGACGCTCTCCCTATTGATGAGAACTACAACCTAATGAAGATAAATGTTAATTTTATGTAGATACTGTAATAAACGAAAGTTTTTAATGTCATCAGAGAAGCAGAAATATAGGCAAATTTTAAATCCCTTGTCATATATATAACTGAAGTGAAAGCAAAGATATATGCATTTTGATAGTTACAAAGACAGCTCTTTAACACGGGTGGAACACGAACAAGGGGAACTTAGTACCCAAATGAGCCACAGAGATATTAGAAAGAATTTTTTCAGTGTCAGAGTAGTTAACAAATGGAATGTATTAAGCAGTGATGTGGTGGAGGCTGACTCCATACACAATTTCAAATGTAGATGTGATAGAGCCCAATAGGCTCAGGAACCTGTACACCTGTTGATTGACGGTTGAGAGTCGGGACCAAAGAACCAAAGCTCAACCCCTGCAAGCACAAATTAGGTGAGTACAACTAGGTGAATACAGCTGAGGGGCGGGACCAAACAGCTGAAGCTCAATTCCCTACGCATAACTAGGCGAGTCCATAGGAATTACCGTTTGTCCTGGCGCCATCTATGTTTTGACAGCAGTACTACTAATGTTCCCACGTTATGTGATCGCTATACGGGTGTTACGGTCAGTTGCTCTTCTATATATGTTTATGGACAACGTAGGTGATTTGAGCCAATTTGCGGCCAGAGTGAAATAGTATCCACGCGGTGAGTGATGGAGGAGGATATATACTGCTGTGTACTCGACCAGCGGGTGAGAGGTAAGTTATATCGAACAATTATGGGGAATAGATGGGTTATTTTAAGCGTAGAATGTCAGGTAACCGGTAACTACACAGATGGGGTAGTGTTTTTTTAAGTCTTTATTTACTGAAGTAAATAAATAAGAAAGTATAAAGTGGAACATTACATTATGCCTTTAGCTGAACAAGTCTACTGGTGGGGGAAGTAGACGGGTTTTATGAAGTATTTTACCTAAATATTTGTATTTGGTTAACTAGTTCAGCCGTTACCAGGGAGGGTGTTCCTTTAATCTAATCTAAAAATTCTAGCCGGACAAAGTGATTAAATAAATTGAATAGAACGAAGTGGTTTGCCAGGGTGCTTAACATTTAGTTTAGTTCACTTGCTATGCAGCCCATGCTTAAAGAATGCAAGTTTATCATATTGAATTTACCGTAGTTTTACTGCATTTAATATACCGTTTTTACCCTATTTAATTATGTCGGGTGAAGGCCGGTCGTGGAAAGTTCCTAATATAACAAGCTTTAAAGGAAAAGTTTGAGTTAACTTTAACGCTTAAGTTAGTGACCAATTAGCTTAGTCTATTGTGAGGAAAGTTACTAGAATCTAACATTGCAAGTGCCATTTCTGTACTCTTTTTGAGAAACATGACTAGATACATGAATCGCATAGTTTTATTACTAAATGTTCATGGATTAGGTTGCATAGTTGAGGAAATGGTGATAAGGTTTGTGATTTTGTGTACCTTGACTTGAGCAGAGATTTGATAGTGGCGCAAAATTGATAGGGGCTCGGATCATTGGGAATGCTGACTGAAGTTGATTAGGTCATGGCTATACCAAAGGAAATTGGTATAAATGGGGTTAAGTTGGGAGAAGTGTTGTAAGTAGTGCCTAAAAGCTCTCCTTGTACCTCTGTTATTCGCAAGATTATGGTTTAGACTGCAATAGTTGCAGAATTAGCAAATAAAAAATACCGATGCCCTATATAGTTTTGAAATGGTTAAGACTACCAGATGCAGTTTAATGCTTACAAATGTAAGGTTTGGGGGCTAGGTAAAGATAAGATAGATGGTGTAGATTGTTAAGAGTATTAAATTTTTTGCAGGTGGTAAATTCTCCCCGAGCTGGCACTGCTCTCCAGCCTGGGATGTTGATTGGCTAGTCTTCAACTGCCTCCCAACATGGTAGTGAGGTCCTGAGCTGACATGCAGTGAGGAACGTGGAAAGCTTCCTGAATTGGCACATGGTATGCCTCCCTTTCAAACCAGCAGCTGGCACAAATGTTCCAGCTAACATCAGAATAGTGGATGAAGCCCACACTAAAATGTAAGTGGTAAGAGTAAATGGACACCCCCCCCTCCCTTTTGACAGTGAACAGTTGGGAGGAAGGGGGGGGAGAAAGTGTGGCTTATAGTTCTATTGCTACAGAATCTTTTGCCATAAGCCAGTGGCAGTGCCTATTGGCACTTGCTATTCAGAATCATTGGAATTAGAGGGTAGAAGTTAATTGCTAAAAACCTATTAAATGTTAGGGTATGGAAGTCTATGCTTAGGCTAGTGGGTACCATATCTGCAAGTTTAGTCCTTTCAGGAATGTATTGAATAGAATGGTATGTTGAAATTGTGAAAATTGTAATGTGGGGCATTAGATCTTAAACAGCATAGTTGAGGGTGTTTTATTAATAATTTTAATGAAATATAAATGTTGTTTAGTTAACATTAAATGTTTGTTAAATAAGCTTTAATCTATAAATGTATAACACTGTTAAGGGTAATCATGAGTCAAATAGTTAATTGCAGGAAAAGTTTTGTTCTAAGTGATGGTATTTTTCCCTTGAAAGTAAAAAAAAATATTCAATGTTTACTTTTTAGCTTGGTTTTAAATTTATATAGTTTTACAAAATGTGGTTTGGAAAGTGCAGAAGTCCCTCTGTGAGTTGGAAGTTAATTACTACAACTTGCCTGATTCTGTTTAAGCAAAGGTTAATCTGAATAGATTTGCATAAAAGTAAAAAAATAGTAATAACTTAAACAATATAGCATTGGCTAAAGATAAATGTAAATTGCCATTGAAAAATTTGAAAAGTAAAGCAAGATTGGCTTTAAATCTGAAATTAATTTGTTGAAATATTTTTCAGGTGAAAGAGATTATGATGCATGGACTGGCTTGGAGTGAGGCTCCTTTACTCTGCAAAAGGAAATCTACAAAAGTTGGTGAGATTGAATTTGATGTTTTAGCTATATCAATGACCTAATCTTAATTCTCTTATCTAGTCCATTTATAGGTGTGTAACCATGTCCTACTGTTACAACCCACAGGGGATGATGCAGTTTGTACTGATCCTACCCCATTTCATACAAGGGGACCAGGCAGTCCTGCAGATTTCCCTGGCTTGGCTTTTTCAGAGCTTTGCTCTACTACCCATCTAATAGATGGACTAGATTTGCATAGGTTTAGGGACCCTTAACAATGTTTACATTGTTAATTCTCACAGGGCTTGTTTGCTGAATGGGTGGATGCATCTACAACTTTAGTGCCTGGCATGCATTGTACAGTGCTTTCAGTAAAGCATATGTACAATGTGTTGATGGCACTAAAGTGGTGGATGTAATGCACCCATTCAGGGAACAAGCTCTGCACTAAAACCAGAGGAAGGGATAGATTCAGCAAGGCCTATTTTAAAAGATAGGCTGTTAGGATTTTTTGGGCTTGTTATTAGGCATTGGTGATAATAAAAGTAGTGTCCCTGTTTAATGTTTATTTTTCTTTTACAGGTGATTGGCTCTGGAGTTGTCTTGGCCTTTTGGATCTTTGGTTCATCTAGGAGCATGTCCCACAACCTGAAACAGTAATAAATATTAATGTATTATAAACACTATGTAAAACTTATTAAATAAAACAATTTTAATGAAACTACTTTATATACCTTATCCTGAAATTATGCTGGAAATTATTGTTTACTACTATTGATGCAACGTTTAAACTGAATTTTTTACTTTGAAAATAAATACTTGGTAAAATTTACACCTATTTGTAACTTGTTACATAGGTGCATGCAAAATGCATTGAAAAGATGTAAAAGTGGACTACCTATTCAATTTACATAAACTAACAAATATTGCAAATTAGTCTGAAATATTAAAGTGGAAGAAACTTTAGTCAATATTTTAGTTTTCAAATTTGAAAGTAAATTTAAAGCTATAAAACACCTAAGCTTTGTACAAATTATGATGTAAATTTAACAATGATTTTGTTAATTTAAAAACATTAGAAAAGTGACACTGAAGCATCTATACAACATGATTTTCAGTCTGATTAAATTTAATCAAAGCTCTTAAATGATTTGTCTGCCAAACTTCAGATATTCTGAAATATTTTACCTAGATTAGAACCATCATTGTTTGAAAGGGCAAAACAGATTACTGTCAATTAGTTTGACCTAACATCTGCAAGGTCCTGAAGGAATAGAATTTTTTTTGTAAAACTGTTTGCTAAAAACAAACCCTGCCTAATGAACCTGCTCATTTTTTTTAGAAATGGTAATTGCAACATTACCAAAGGCCATTGTTTTAATAGCCAAAGTACCAAATGAAAGACCAAGAAGCAACAAACAGGTACATGGTAGAAAGGACAAAAGAATGGTTATGAGGACCCTTTCATTTGTTAAAGAAATGACTGGGAAAAATGCTGTCATACCACAAGGGGTCTTAACCCTTGTCATATACATCACTGACATTAATCTAAATATTACCAACCACAAAAATTGCTGATAAAATGTTATAAAAAAAAAATAAAGAATATAATATTGAGGCCTTAATGCAGATCTCTAACTCTACAAATAGTAACAAGACTGGCAATTTCTTAATATAAAACAAAAAAATCCAAGACCTTGCACGTGAGCCAGAACAATCCATATCACAACTACCACATTAAAATGAAACAACAATGAAGGTAAGGTAATTACCAAAAGAAGGCACCAAACCGGGAAGGCCATGTAGCACCATCAAAGTGCGAAATAATCAGAGGGCGCTAAATATCACCAAGAATGCCAATACGAGAACAAAAACGCATAAGGCGAACGATATCAAAAGTATCCAATTCACCTAGAATTCTATCGAGGGACAAGTGACTGCGAGGGACGGTCGGAAGGAAGCAAGACACACGCTCGTCCTGGAAGTCAGGACATTCAACAAGGATATGCACAACTGTAAGAGGGACAACGCAATTCGGACAATAAGGAGCAGGGCGGCGCTCCATTAAGTGACCGTGGGTTAAGCGGGTATGACCAACCCACAGCCGTGCCAAAGCAGTGTCCCACCGCCGGTTACGGTGGTAGGAGGAAGGCCACGGGGACACACTAAGTTTGAGAGTACGCAGCTTGTTACCAACCACAGAGGACCAACAACCCTGCCAACGGGGAAGAATGAATAACAGGATAAAAGTCGGAATAAGGAATACCTTTACGGGAGATGGGACAAGAACGGATAGCTTCCTTAGCGGCAGCATCCGCACGCTAATTGAAACACCAATATGGCTGGGAACCCAGCAAAACTCTACTGATTTAAATTTACTAGAAATAAGAAACAGCCAATGTTGAATCTCAATGACCACCGGATGGACAGGGTTAAAGGACCCTAGAGCCATGAGGGCACTACGAGAATCAACTACAACCACAAAGGAGGAATGAGAATGAGAAAGCAAGAGACGAAGAGCATAGAGAATAGCATAAAGTTCTGCCGTAAAGACGCTAGCCTCCGAAGGGAGGCGACACATGTAAGTACGGTCAGGAAAAACAACAGAGTAGCCCACACCATCCGCAGACTTAGACCCATCAGGGAAGATGGAAATAGAGTGGGAGTGCAAAGAAAAGTGCTCAAGGAAGAGGCTTTTCAGAATTGTAGGAGGGGTAAAGGCTTTAGTAATACAAGTCAAGGACGTACAAAACTTGGGAAGGGGGACTCTCCACGGAGGTAATGAAGGAACAATACGAGGAGAAACATTAGAAATATGAACAGAAAGAGAATCCTGTAAGCGAGATAACTGGACAGAAAGTGGGAGACAATGAAGAGGAACAGGAACCACAGGAGGAGGAAAAGTCAATGCACGACAGAGGCGAGAGGAAGGATGTTGGAAGGACCGCGCAAGATAGCGAAGACATTAGCGATCACGGCAGTCCTGAAGAGAGAGAAAGCCAGTGTCAACATACAAACTAAGGGCGGGAGTCGAACGAAAGCCACCAGAGCCGAGACGCAACCCAGTATGGTGCAAAGCATCAAGACGGCGAAGAGTAGAAGGAGAAGCAGAAGAGTATGCAGGGCAACCATAATCGAGTTTAGACAGGACGAGAGAGGAGTGCAAATAGAGGAGCGTGCGCCTATCCACTCCCCAAGAATTATGGGACAAAACCTTAAGGAGGTTAAGGGCCTTAGAGCATTCAACTCGGAGGCAAGAGATATGGGCTGACCAAGACAAACGAGTGTCAAAGACTAACCCCGAAAGCTTCCCGGAATCCCTGTACACAATGAGATGACCATAAAGCAACAACAATGAAGTAAAGGTCCTTTCAGTAAGAATCTATCATTCACTGAAAGTTGCTGCAGTTAAAAATAAAAGAAAATACAAGTCCCTAGAAATAAACAAGCAACCTTTTTGACTAAGGAAAAGAAGGTAGTTATTCTACTGTATAAATCTAAGTATTCACTTAGATAACTGTATCCAAGCATAGAGGTCCCCCCCCCCCCCCATCCCTTTCAGAAAAACATCTACTTTCGAAAAAGTTTAACATTGGCCAACAAAAATGATTCCAGAACTAAATTGCCTAATACCAGGAACAACTGAGAGCCATGACAAACACTGCAACCCTCTCCTACCCCCAAGTCTTATGCTATTTATGATCCAAGGTAATTTGAGATACTATACTCTACTTCCTACAGATGAGTCTAGTGAGAGGGTGATCTCCTGGCGATTAAATTGAAGCACGATACAGGTGTCAACGAACATCAGTCAGCCCACTTGTCAGCACAGTGGATAACTAATGACATCATAATCTGCAGTGTTGTATGCCTCCCTGTGGCCATTTAAATCAATAAAACACAGGGTTGTGGCAATGTTTACAGCATAAGGCAAGGTATAGAGGAATCCTGGAATGCCATGTAATGTGTAGTCCTTGAATGTGCTTTAGGCAACCAAATTGAATAACAACATTTCTGGTGTTCGGCTATATAATCCGAGTTTCTCATTCGGTATAATGTTTTAAACCTAAATAGGAAATCACTTTAAAGGTCAATTTATTTGGAAAGTGCTAACCAGATTCCAAATTACTGAGCTCTGAAAGTACTACAAGGCAAGTTTAACCGAATGAGTGTTTGCCTATCCATACCCCCATGAGGTATGTGACAACACTGAATAAAGAAAGCATTTGAGCATTCACCGTGCAGGTATTTGACATGACCAATATAGCCAAGTGTTAAAGATCATTCTAAGCAGTTCTGCACAATCCATATACTATCAATTAATATAATTGTACAATGGTGCTTGGTGGATGATATTTCCTATTAAAACTCATTGGACAACTGTTTGTATTAGGCATTTTAAACCTACAAATGGTAGCCCTAGATATCGCACTACAGTATTAATTACAAGATGAACAATGTAAAATCAATACCACAACAGCAAAGGATGACGGCTTTTCAACAACCGACAAACACGCAGGTCTAACACTAGCCATCCCGAGAGAGGACGTCCCAAGCATGTACACCCCACAACTTTACATCACCTTTGCTACCTCACGCGAGCACGCAACAGCATGAGGATGCCATACTCCCAAACCAACTCCATGCACTTTGAGGCTTTAACAACTCAACATTTAAAAAGTTGATTTAAAAAATCAAACACCTGAATTTTTCCCTAATTAAATTTACTAGGGAAATGCACACCAAGCCATGAAACTTACAATGAAGATGAACAAACTACACACAGCTGTCACCAAACTTCCACATACCACCCCCCTCTCACTCCTGCCCTCCTTAGGTGCTCTGATTGGCTGAGCACCTAAGCCACCACCACTCACCTCTTGTTGTGAGAGCCTAAAGCATGTTTGGTTGCACTTTAAAAGTTCCCCAGTGTACTCGCCTAATTGTGAGTACCGCCTGCCCGGTTCACCATTTTGTTTTTCAATCTACCTCAATTTACCCCTTTACAGTCAAATATTATGCAAAATTCTGTTTAAGACTTGTCCCTTCTTAACTTAAATAACTGCTTTGGCCATCTGCAATCTTTCTAGGTGGGTAACAATGACTCTTGAGGCCAGAAAGGACTTATCAGACGGCGATCATAACAATACAGTACACACACAAAATCACAACCTGATATACACCAAGCAGAAAATCCACTGGAGCTGTGAGGCGACGTAAACCCTTGCCCAAGGCACTGACAGCTGCATACTCTACCACAGTATATTAGTGACTTTGTAAAAGTCTTACAACCGGATTTCCCCATAAATCACAGCATTTTATATAATTCGAATAAGACGAATTTATATAATTCAAAGTATAGAACATCACTATGCTCAAAATTATGGGCCTCATATATGCGACATATTCTACAATCAAACAGTGTTTTTGTTGTTATTACACTATATACACACATTGTATATACCCATCTACGTATGTATTCACCATAACGATCCACTATGTTGGTATGGTGAGCCCAAAAAACATGAGTGAGCTGCCACACCCTGCCAGTCCTCCCTCCCTCCTCCAACACATTACTTGCCAACATTCCTCCTCCCAAAATACTGTTATTGTGTTTATTACACTATTTACACACGTTATGTATAAGTATGTACATGTTTTATTCATGTACATACGTACATACTTGCCATCTCCTCACCTCTCTCTCTTGCCTACTTAATGCTCTTGCTTCCCTCATCTCATCACAATCGACTTTATAATGGTCCAGGACGGATCGAAATGTCGTCGTCTATTCAATTTCCAGTGTGTGGTTTGGTCAACAATGAAATCTTCATGCAAGATCTTATAAAGAAAACCCCTAGAACGAGTTTTGCAGATACGAAAGAGTTTAAGGTGAGTAGGGGATGGTTTGAGAAATTTTGAAAAAAGACGTGGTATTCATAGTGTTGTGAGGCATGGTGAGGGTGCCAGCTCAGATAAAGTAGGGGCTGAAAGATTTGTTCGTGATTTTAAAGAATTTGTAGATACTGTATTGATGGATATATTCCACAACAAGTGTTTAATTGTGAGGAGACATGGCTATTCTGGAAAAAATTGCCGAAGAGGACATACATTACCCAAGAGGAGACGTCACTGCCCGGACACAAGCTAACTTGGGCTAACTTGTGTCAGGATAGGCTAACTCTTGTGCTGTGTGGCGATTTGAAAATTAAACCCTTGCTCGTGTATCATTCCGAAAATCCAAGAGTTTTAAAAAATATATAACGTGCAGAAAAACTGTGATGTAGAGTGGTTTGCCCTGCCATCAAAAAATATCTGCAAGAGAAAAGTTTGACACTAAAGGGCCTGCTTCTCGACAATGCTCCTGCTCATCCTCCAGACTTGGAGGATGCATTGTTGGGGCCACTTTTTTTTTTTTTAGGGATATTCCTGCATGGGCCCTAAGTTTCTGGCTAATGAACCAATGACATGAAGGAGGAGTTTTCAACCTACCTTGTGTTAGGTGTGCAGGGGTCAATAGGCTGAACATAATGTCAGGAGCAAAGGGGGGCGTTTGCCTCTTCAAACACAATTGTGACCATCTTCATCTCTTCGAACTATCCTAAATGCTCTCTTCACCTGTCTGACCAAATTGGGTGTCCAGACCACCTTTGAATCTGAAATTGTAAAATTAATAGTGATTTCAGAATATTCAGTCCATTTATACTAACAAAATTATATACAGTATACTGTAATTGAAATTTTACAGAATGATAAAGGCAATTTAGTAACTTTGTTAAAATGCACATGGGGGAAATACATGAAAGTAGGTTAATATGGTTTGTAAGGTTGATGGGAAATGTTTATTACTTTTATGATTTAAAAGATGTACAGTATAGCCCTAATACTCCATCCTGGGTGCATTCCACCAGGTAATGCAGTTACCTTTGTTCTTATGTTCTTATGTTCTTATGGTTCTCAAGCTATATCTTGCTCTAGTTAGGCCCCATTTAGATTATGCAGTTCAGTTTTGGTCGCCATATTATAGAATGGATATAAATTCACTTGAACGTGTCCAGCGTAGGATGACTAAGTTAAGAACATAAGAACATAAGAACATAAGAACAAAGGTAACTGCAGAAGGCCTATTGGCCCATACGAGGCAGCTCCTATTCTATAACCACCCAATCCCACTCATATACTTGTCCAACCCGTGCTTGAAACAATCGAGGGACCCCACCTCCACAATGTTACGCGGCAATTGGTTCCACAAATCAACAACCCTGTTACTGAACCAGTATTTACCCAAGTCTTTCCTAAATCTAAACTTATCCAATTTATATCCATTGTTTCGTGTTCTGTCCTGTGTTGATACTTTTAATACCCTATTAATATCCCCCCGGTTATGTCCATTCATCCACTTGTAAACCTCTATCATGTCACCCCTAACTCTTCGCCTTTCCAGGGAATGCAACTTAAGCTTTGTTAATCTTTCTTCATATGAAAGATTTCTAATTTGGGGAATTAACTTAGTCATCCTACGCTGGACACGTTCAAGTGAATTTATATCCATTCTATAATATGGCGACCAAAACTGAACTGCATAATCTAAATGGGGCCTAACTAGAGCAAGATATAGCTTGAGAACCACACCAGGTGTCTTGTTACTAACGCTGCGATTAATAAATCCAAGTGTCCGATTTGCCTTATTACGAACATTTATGCATTGATCCTTTTGTTTTAAATTCTTACTAATCATAACTCCCAGATCCCTTTCGCAATCCGACTTCGCAATCACAACACCATCTAGCTCGTATCTTGTAACTCTATCATCATTACCTAACCTCAGAACTTTACATTTATCAGCATTAAACTGCATCTGCCAATCCTTTGACCATTTCAAAACCCTATCTAGATCAACTTGAAGTGATAGTGAGTCCTCCTCCGAATTAATTTCCCTACCGATTTTCGTATCATCGGCAAATTTGCAAATGTTGCTACTCAAACCTGAATCTAAATCATTTATATATATTATAAACAACAGAGGTCCCAGGACAGAGCCTTGAGGCACTCCACTTACAACATTTTCCCACTCTGACTTGATTCCATTTATACTAACTCTCTGTTTCCTTTGGTATAGCCATGCCCTAATCCAGCTTAATATAGCACCCCCAATACCATGAGACTCTATTTTTTTAATCAGTCTTTCATGTGGCACTGTATCAAAAGCTTTGCTAAAGTCAAGGTATACAACATCGCAATCCTTACCACTATCAACTGCCTCAACAATGCTAGAATAAAAAGATAACAAATTTGTTAAACATGAACGGCCATTTATAAAACCATGTTGCGACTCAATTATTAATTTATGTTTTTCAAGATGAAGACGAATTTTATTTGCTATTATAGATTCGAGTAACTTACCCACAATAGACGTTAGGCTAATTGGTCGATAGTTAGACGCAAGTGATCTATCTCCTTTCTTAAAAACTGGTATCACATTAGCAACTTTCCAAAACTCTGGCACTCTGCCTGACTCTATTGATTTATTAAATATGGTTGACAGTGGGTCACAAAGCTCCTCTTTGCATTCTTTAAGCACCCTAGCAAACACTTCATCCGGCCCTGGGGATTTGTTTGGTTTGAGTTTTACTATTTGTTTAAGAACATCCTCCCTGGTAACTGCTAAACTCGTCAACCTGTCCTCGTCCCCACCCACATAGACTTGTTCGGCTGAAGGCATATTGTTAAGTTCCTCTTTAGTAAATACATATACAAAATATTTATTAAAAATACTACTCATCTCTTCATCACTATCTGTTATTTGACCTGTCTCAGTTTTTAATGGACCTATCCTTTCCCTAGTCTTAGTACGATATAACTGAAAAAACCCTTTAGGATTTGTCTTTGCTTGCCCTGCTATGCGAACTTCATAGTTTCTTTTTGCTTTCCTTATCTCTTTTTTAACATTTCTAACCAGTTGTACGAATTCCTGTTCTAAAGTGACCTCCCCATTTTTAATCCTTTTGTACCAAGCTCTCTTTTTACCTATAAGGTTCTTCAAATTCTTTGTTATCCACTTTGGGTCATTAGTATACGATCTATTCAATTTGTATGGTATACTACGTTCCTGTGCTTTGTTTAGAATATTCTTAAATAAGTTATATATTGAATCCACATCGAAATACCCATTTAAGTCACCTATCGCTGGGTTCATGTCTCGCTCCAAGACCGGCCCACACCCCATACCCAAGCCTTTCCAATCAATTTGACCCAAAAAATTTCTTAGGCTATTAAAATCAGCTTTTCGAAAATCTGGCACTTTAACAGAATTTTCTCCTACTGGTCTATTCCATTCTATGCTAAATCTGATTTCTTTGTGATCACTGCTCCCTAGCTCACTCCCTATTTCGATGTCATTAATTTGCGTTTCCCTGTTAGTTAACACTAAATCTAAAATATTATTTTCCCGTGTAGGTTCCTTAATGTGTTGCGTAAGAAAGCAATCGTCAATTAATTCTAGAAAATCTTCTGCTTCACTATTCCCTGTTTTGTTCAACCAGTTTATTCCGCTAAAATTAAAGTCACCCATGACATAAATACTGTTAGATCTAGATGCTCTAGATATTTCATCCCATAGATGCTTTGCTTCCATTCTGTCTAAATTTGGTGGCCTATATATTACTCCTATTATAATATTATTAGCTTTTTCGTTTAATTCAATCCAAATAGTTTCTGTGTGTGGCTCTGTTTTGATTCCCTCTTTGAGACTACATTTCAAATTGTCCCTAACATATATGGCTACTCCACCTCCTCGTCTAATATATCTATCTGTGTGAAATAGTTTAAATCCATATATTTGATATTCAGCTAATAGTTCTCTATTTTCTACATTCATCCACGTTTCGGTAAGTGCAATAATATCTATTTTTTCTGTGCAGACAAGAGCATTTAATTCGTTAATTTTATTTCTTAGACTTCTACTGTTAGTGTAATATACCCTAAGTGAATTGTTATTTTGCGGACCTTCTCTTTCCCTGATCGTTTTGCCAATTCCTTTCTCCCTCAAACACATACTTTTATTACCTCCTTCCTCCAAATCAATTCCCATACCTCTATCTACTAACAGTTTAAACCCAAACAAACACCTCTAACCACTTCTTCTAGCGAGTTCGCAACAGCAACAACCCCAGCTCTCGATAGATGCACCCCATCACGAGCATACATTTCATTTCTTCCATAGAAGTGTTCCCAGTTGTCTATGAAAGATATTGCATTTGATTTGCAATATCTTTCCAGCCGGCAATTGACACCAAGTGCCCTCGATATCCATTCATTTCCCACTCCCTTTCTTGGAAGAATGCCACATATGATCGGGATTCCTCCCTTGCTCCTAACTAACTCTATGGCTGTTTTATACCTCTGAATCAGTTCCTCACTCCTGACTCGACCAACATCATTTCCTCCCACGCTAATGCAAATAATGGGATTGTTCCCATTACCAGCCATAATATCATTCATGTTGTTTATAATATCACCAATGCCAGCTCCGGGATAGCAAACCCTTAACCTGTTCCCCCTATCTCTAGCACAAAACGTTCTATCCAAATACCTTATCTGGGAATCTCCCACAACTAATGTTTGCTTAGGTACTTCCTTTACTTTCTGAGGGGCCTGCGCTTCCTTTCTCTTCGTTGCTTTCCCTTTTGCGCGATCCACAGTCTCTCCACAGCACTCGTCCTCCAAAACGTCAAATGAATTTGAAGTTGCTATTGTTGAAGTTGTTAATTCCCCAAATTAGAAATCTTTCATATGAAGAAAGATTAACAAAGCTTAAGTTGCATTCACTAGAAAGGCGAAGAGTTAGGGGTGACATGATAGAGGTTTACAAGTGGATGAATGGACATAACCGGGGGGATATTAACAGGGTATTAAAAGTATCAACACAGGACAGAACACGAAACAATGGGTATAAATTGGATAAGTTTAGATTTAGGAAAGACTTGGGTAAATACTGGTTCAGTAACAGGGTTGTTGATTTGTGGAACCAATTGCCGCGTAACATTGTGGAGGTGGGGTCCCTCGATTGTTTCAAGCACGGGTTGGACAAGTATATGAGTGGGATTGGGTGGTTATAGAATAGGAGCTGCCTCGTATGGGCCAATAGGCCTTCTGCAGTTACCTTTGTTCTTATGTTCTTATGATGTCTTCGACGAAACCATTGGAGAAGCCGTTGTTGACTAGGACCTGCCTTACCCTACAGAGTTCTTCATCGACTTGCCTCCATTCAGAGCTGTGGCTGAGAGCACGGTCGACATATGCGTTAACAACACTCCTCTTGTACCTGTCTGGGCAGTCGCTGTTGGCATTTAGGCACATTCCTATGTTCGTTTCCTTAGTGTAGACTGCAGTGTGGAAACCTCCGCTCTTTTCCATGACTGTTACATCTGGAAAGGGCAGCTTCCCATCCTTTTCCATCTCGTAAGTGAAACGCAACACGGAACTCTGCTCAAATGCCTTCTTCAGCTCCTGTCTGACATCAGGTACCTGTGTAAAAATGTCATCAACATACCTGCAGTATATGGCCGGTTTCAAGTTCATGTCGACTAAGACTTTTTGCTCGATGGTACCCATGTAGAAGTTTGCAAACAGGACACCTAGGGGAGAACCCATGGCGACCCCATCTACTTAATTGCTTATACATGTGCCCATCCGGGCTCAAGAAGGGTGCCTCTTTAGTACAAGCTTGGAGTAGTTTCCTCAGAATATTTTCTGGTATGTCAAGAGGAGTACAGGCTGGATCACGATACACTCTGTCGGCTATCATCCCGATTGTCTCGTCCACAGGTACGTTGGTAAACAATGTCAAGACACACAAGCCAGGAAACCCACTTCGGCCAATCATTAGCCAGATACCCACACCCACGTACAGACTGGCGAAGCGACTCAACGGCCTGCTGACTCCTTATGTTCCTTGCGCCTTCAGCCTGAAGTCTCCAAAGGAATTTGTTGACTTACTGTGGGGCACACGGGCCACAGGGATAAGAGCCTCGTTGGAGGTAGAATCGCTGTTTACCAACGTACCTGTGGACGAGAAAATCGGGATGATAGCCGACAGAGTGTATCGTGATCCAGCCTGTACTCCTCTTGACATACCAGAAAATATTCTGAGGAAACTACTCCAAGCTTGTATTAAAGAGGCACCCTTCTTGAGCCCGGATGGGCACATGTATAAGCAAGTAGATGGGGTCGCCATGGGTTCTCCCCTAGGTGTCCTGTTTGCAAACTTCTACATGGGTACCATCGAGCAAAAAGTCTTAGTCGACATGAACTTGAAACCGGCCATATACTGCAGGTATGTTGACGACATTTTTACACAGGTACCTGAGGTCAGACATCTGCAGGAGCTGAAGGAGGCATTTGAGCAGAGTTCCGTGTTGCGTTTCACTTACGAGATGGAAAAGGATGGGAAGCTGCCCTTTCTAGATGTAACAGTCATGGAAAAGAGTGGAGGTTTCCACACTGCAGTCTACACTAAGGAAACGAACATAGGAATGTGCCTAAATGCCAACAGTGACTGCCCAGACAGGTACAATTAAGAGGAGTATTGTTAACGCATATGTCGACCGTGCTCTCAGCCACAGCTCAGAATGGAAGCAAGTCGACGAAGAACTCTGTAGGGTAAGGCAGGTCCTAGTCAACAACGGCTTCTCTAATGGTTTCGTCGAAGACATCATAAGAAGGAAAGTGAAACGCCATGCAACCTCTGAAGAGACAACTAACACAACACCTATACCCCCTATTAGACTATTTTACAGGAACTTCTTTTCCACAGCTCATAAAACGGAGGAAAGGGTCCTGAAAGATATTGTTAATAGTATAAAACGTTATCCCTACCGACAAAAATCAGAGGATACAACTGACGATTTACTATAAAACCAGAAAAACGGCCAGCCTTCTCATGAGAAACTCTCCATACACAAAACAGAACGCTTTAAAAGAGACTAACGTCGTCTATGCCTTCAAATGCCCTCTTGGGGACTGTAAGCTCCAAAAAACTCAGTATATAGGCAAGACAACAACATCTCTTTCTAGGCGTTTAACGATGCATAAGCAACAGGGCCCCATTAAGGAACATATAATCTCTTCCCACAACCAAACCATCGCCAGAGAAATCCTAGTAAACAACACAGAAATCATCGATAGATACAGCGATAGCAGGCGGCTTGACGTTTGCGAGGTACTACACATCAAGAAGTCAACACCAGCAATCAACAGCCAATTAATGCACAACTATATTCTACGCACCTCAAGACTCCGCTCCAATATAGAAGCATCAAGAAATATGGACCGATAGGCTTTCTACAAACACTTCTATTCAATACCCATTGTTTCGTGTTCTGTCTTGTGTTGATGAAATTAATACCCTCTTAATACCACCTCTTGTTCTGTCTTGTGTTGATGAAATTATTACCCTATTAATGCCACCTCACCCCATCCACCTCACTCAAATGTAGATATAAAATCGGAGATGCGTAAGTTCTATTCAGTTTATTTATTTATTTATGCATATACAAGAATGTACATAAGGAATGTGAGGATACAAATATGGTAATTACAGTCTTGTAAAGCCACTAGCACGCGCAGCGTTTCGGGCAGGTCCTTAATCTAAGAAAATTTTAAGGAGGTAAATACTTGCAAAATTATAGACAAAAAATGATAACAGATTACATGAAATTAAAAAAAGATGAGAGAAAATTGTAGGTACAGTATATTAAAGCTCATAGGTAGCTAAGATTGATTGCAATGACAGCTTGAATGGTAGTTGACAAAAAAATTGGTAGGCATAATACAGCAGAAACAATATAAGATTGGTTGCAATGACAGCTTGAATGGTAGTTGACAAAAATTGGTAGTCACAATACAGCATATGGCTAGCACATAAAAGAAGACAGCAATGAACACAATGATAAGGTTGTTTGAAATTACATAAAAATTACGAGATTGGGTAACACTAGGTACAGAGCAAATTTAAAGCTCAGTGTAGGAAACTAAGAAGATGAAGTTAGGTACTTTTTGGTTTTGCTTTTAAATAAGGCAAAAGTTTTACAGTTTTTCAATTCACTAGGGAGTGAGTTCCATAAACTAGGTCCCTTAATTTGCATAGAGTGTTTACACAGATTAAGTTTGACCCTGGGGATATCAAAGAGATATTTATTTCTGGTGTGGTGATAATGGGTCCTATTACATCTGTCCAGGGAGAGTTTCAGAGCATGGTTTACATTTAAGAACAGGGTTTTGTAAATGTAGTTGACACAAGAGAATGTGTGGAGGGAGTTAATATTTAGCAAGTTTAGGGATTTAAACAAGGGAGCTGAGTGTTGTCTGAAAGCTGAGTTAGTTATCATTCTGATAGCAGATTTTTGCTGTGTGATGATGGGCTTAAGGTGGTTTGCAGTGGTAGACCCCCATGCACAGATACCATAATTAAGATAGGGGTAAATTAGTGCATAATATAGTGAGAGGAGAGCAGAGTTAGGAACATAATATCTGATTTTGGAGAGTATACCAACTGTCTTAGAGACTTTCTTAGTTATGTGTTGAATGTGGGTACTGAAGTTGAGTCTCTTGTCTAGGAATAGGCCAAGAAACTTGCCATCATCTTTATTACTGATGTTAATGTTGTCTATCTGTAGCTGAATTGCATTTGATGATTTGCTTCCAAATAAGATGTAGTAAGTCTTTTCGATGTTTAATGTTAGTTTGTTCGTTGACATCCATAAGTGGACTTTTTTTAATTCATTATTCACAACATTATTTAGTGTATGTGGGTTGAGGTTTGAATAGATAAGAGTAGTATCGTCAGCAAACAGTATAGGTTTGAGAATATTAGAGACATTAGGCAGATCGTTTATATATATAAGAAATAGAAGAGGTCCTAAGATGCTGCCCTGTGGCACTCCAACGGTAATTGGTAGAGTGGACGAAGTTGTATCATTGATGGTTACATATTGGTGTCTGTCACTAAGATAGGATCGGATGTAGTCAAGGGCAAGGCCTCGGATTCCATAATGCTGGAGTTTAAGTAAGAGGTAGTTGTGATTAACAGTATCAAAGGCTTTTCTTAGGTCAATGAAGAGTCCAATCGGAAACTCATTTTTGTCAAGGGCTGAGTAGATAACGTCAAGGAGACTAATGATTGCATCGTTGGTGCTCTTTTGGGACCGGAAGCCAAACTGGCAGGGGCTGAGTATGTCGAATTTTACGAGGTAGGAATAGAGCTGTTTGTAAATAATTTTTTCAAATATTTTTGATAGAATGGGTAGATTTGATATTGGTCTATAATTGTTTATGTCCGCCGGATTGCCAGTTGTGTATTTGTAAACTAAAGTCTTTGAAAATGTAATAAGTTTTACGAAACGCGCTCGTGTCGCGTCAGACTAGAAATAAAAATGAATTTTGGAGAATATATATATATATATATATATATATATATATATATATATATATATATATATATATATATATATATATATATATAAAATGTGACAATGTCAGACCACGGAGGAAAAATGAAACAGGAATTTCCTTAAGTACTTTCGTATATTAATACATCTTCAGAAAGAGTGATTTTACAGATCGAGTGATGGGTATAAATAGGCAGGCGAGAGTGGTGAAGTGAGGTGAGGTACAATACGTGGACAACGCAGACGGCCCATTGGCCCATCAGATGCAGCCAATTGGCCCATCCGATGTAGCCCAATGGCCCATCTGATACAGCAAACATACACAGGCACAATACATAGATAATTATAGCATAAAATGGCAAATATATACAATGAATTAGTGAGACAAATGCGTTCCAATGATCTTACTTAAATCGCCCTTTAACTGATCTATAAAAATGGATCTAAGTTATATAGACCACTGCTAATATTCAAATTACTTTCTTTAGTGATCTGTATGAAAGCAGATTCAATTATGTTTCTGTTATAGGTGCTTTTACAATTTGTTATTGAAGAAGCACTCTCCCAATCAATTTGGTGAGCATTTTCTGACAAATGAACAAACAAAGCATTAGACAATTGGCCATGTTTTACAGAGTATTTATGTTGCGATATTCTACATTTTAAATCTTTAGATGTTTGCCCAACATAGAACTTATTACATTCCTTACAAGGTATTTTATAAATGACACAATTATCACTACAAGGGCTGTTCCTAACTAATAGCTTACCAACAGTGTTTTCGTAGCTAAACATTACATCGATCTATATTAAAAAGTTTCAAGGCCTTGACAATATTCTCAACCCCGGAGAAATATGGTAAACATAACACATTCTTTGGGCGAATCCTTTCACTGCATACATTATTATAATATGAACGACGTGCTTTGTTACGGCAAATTTCCAAAAAATTCAGTGGGTAACAAAGCTTAAGACCAATCGAATCAATATTCTTAAACTCTTCGTGTAAGAATTCTGGACTCACAACTCGAAGAGCTCTTAGATACATTGAAGAAAAAATTGTCTTTTTCACATTGTATCTATGCCCTGAAAAATAATGAACAAAAGATAAATTATTCGTAGGTTTTCTGTAAACACTAAACTTTAAAGAAGAGTCTTCCCTATGAATAAGCAAGTCTTATTCATAGATAAGAGTCTTCCCTATGCTTATTCATAGGGAAGACTCTTCTTTGGAGGCAGGCGGGGTCAGGGGAGACAGACGGGGTCAGGGGAGGCAGGCGGTGTCAGGGGAGGCAGGTGGGGTCAGGGGAGGCAGGTGGGGTCAGGGGAGGCAGGTGGGGTCAGGGGAGGCAGGTGGGGTCAGGGGAGGCAGGTGGGGTCAGGGGAGGCAGGCGGTGTCAGGGGAGGCAGGTGGGGTCAGGGGAGGCAGGTGGGGTCAGGGGAGGCAGGTGGGGTCAGGGGAGGCAGGTGGGGTCAGGGGAGGCAGGCGGTGTCAGGGGAGGCAGGCGGTGTCAGGGGAGGCAGGCGGTGTCAGGGGAGGCAGGCGGTGTCAGGGGAGGCAGGTGGTGTCAGGGGAGGCAGGTGGTATCAGGGGAGGCAGGTGGTATCAGGAGAGGCAGGTGGGGTCAGGGGAGGCAGGTGGTGTCAGGGGAGGCAGGTGGGGTCAGGGGAGGCAGGTGGGGTCAGGGGAGGCAGGCGGTGTCAGGGGAGGCAGGCGGTGTCAGGGAAGGCAGGTGGTGTCAGGGGAGGCAGGCGGTGTCAGGGGAGGCAGGGGGTGTCAGGGGAGGCAGGCGGTGTCAGGGGAGGCAGGTGGTATCAGGGGAGGCAGGTGGTATCAGGGGAGGCAGGTGGTGTCAGAGGAGGCAGGCGGTGTCAGGGGAGGCAGGTGGTATCAGGGGAGGCAGGTGGTATCAGGGGAGGCAGGTGGGGTCAGGGGAGGCAGGTGGTGTCAGGGGAGGCAGGCGGTGTCAGGGGAGGCAGGTGGTGTCAGGGGAGGCAGGTGGGGTCAGGGGAGGCAGGTGGGGTCAGGGGAGGCAGGTGGTGTCAGGGGAGGCAGGTGGTGTCAGGGGACGCAGGTGGGGTCATGGGAGGCAGGTGGGGTCATGGGAGGCAGGTGGGGTCAGGGGAGGCAGGCGGTGTCAGGGGAGGCAGGCGGTGTCAGGGGAGGCAGGCGGTGTCAGGGGAGGCAGGCGGTGTCAGGGGAGGCAGGTGGTGTCAGGGGAGGCAGGTGGTATCAGGGGAGGCAGGTGGTATCAGGAGAGGCAGGTGGGGTCAGGGGAGGCAGGTGGTGTCAGGGGAGGCAGGTGGGGTCAGGGGAGGCAGGTGGGGTCAGGGGAGGCAGGCGGTGTCAGGGGAGGCAGGCGGTGTCAGGGAAGGCAGGCGGTGTCAGGGAAGGCAGGTGGTGTCAGGGGAGGCAGGCGGTGTCAGGGGAGGCAGGCGGTGTCAGGGGAGGCAGGCGGTGTCAGGGGAGGCAGGTGGTATCAGGGGAGGCAGGTGGTATCAGGGGAGGCAGGTGGTGTCAGAGGAGGCAGGCGGTGTCAGGGGAGGCAGGTGGTATCAGGGGAGGCAGGTGGTATCAGGGGAGGCAGGTGGGGTCAGGGGAGGCAGGTGGTGTCAGGGGAGGCAGGCGGTGTCAGGGGAGGCAGGTGGTGTCAGGGGAGGCAGGTGGGGTCAGGGGAGGCAGGTGGGGTCAGGGGAGGCAGGTGGTGTCAGGGGAGGCAGGTGGTGTCAGGGGACGCAGGTGGGGTCATGGGAGGCAGGTGGGGTCATGGGAGGCAGGTGGGGTCAGGGGAGGCAGGCGGTGTCAGGGGAGGCAGGCGGTGTCAGGGGAGGCAGGCGGTGTCAGGGGAGGCAGGTGGTGTCAGGGGAGGCAGGCGGTGTCAGGGGAGGCAGGCGGTGTCAGGGGAGGCAGGTGGTATCAGGGGAGGCAGGTGGTATCAGGGGAGGCAGGTGGGGTCAGGGGAGGCAGGTGGTGTCAGGGGAGGCAGGTGGTGTCAGGGGAGGCAGGTGGTATCAGGGGAGGCAGGTGGTATCAGGGGAGGCAGGTGGGATCAGGGGAGGCAGGTGGTGTCAGAGGAGGCAGGCGGTGTCAGGGGAGGCAGGTGGTATCAGGGGAGGCAGGTGGTATCAGGGGAGGCAGGTGGGGTCAGGGGAGGCAGGTGGTGTCAGGGGAGGCAGGCGGTGTCAGGGGAGGCAGGTTGGGTCAGGGGAGGCAGGTGGGGTCAGGGGAGGCAGGTGGTGTCAGGGGAGGCAGGTGGTGTCAGGGGAGGCAGGTGGGGTCAGGGGAGGCAGGTGGGGTCATGGGAGGCAGGTGGGGTCAGGGGAAGCAGGCGGTGTCAGGGGAGGCAGGCGGTGTCAGGGGAGGCAGGCGGTGTCAGGGGAGGCAGGTGGTGTCAGGGAAGGCAGGCGGTATCAGGGGAGGCAGGCGGTGTCAGGGGAGGCAGGCGGTGTCAGGGGAGGCAGGCCGTGTCAGGGGAGGCAGGCGGTGTCAGGGGAGGCAGGTGGTGTCAGGGGAGGCAGGTGGTGTCATGGGAGGCAGGTGGGGTCAGGGGAGGCAGGCGCTGTCAGGGGAGGCAGGCGGTGTCAGGGGAGGCAGGCGGTGTCAGGGGAGGCAGGTGGTGTCGGTCCATAGAATTACCCAAATCGACCCAAATCGGCTCAAAAGTACCCAAATCCTCCTAGCATTACGTAAGTAATGAAGAAATATGGTATATTTACTTACTATAATGTTGCATATATTCAAGTATATATGCAATGTATTTATTCAATTTATATGAATAAGGTACAGTCAGCTTGACTGAATCTCTTCCAACACAATGGACACTCATGAGGTTATTTACTTATTGCAGCTGAATTCTTTTCTGACACAATGGACACTCATGAGGTGTAGTGCTTGGATAAAGATTCACAGCTACACTACAATTTTAATAGACTTACTGAAATGTGAGGCTCGCTTTTTAACCGACAGACAGATTTATAGGATATTAAAGTCACACAAGCATACAATTGGCCAATCATATACCAAAATAACCTTCAATATACTTCTCTGCCAGTCGGGGTGCCTTGTCTGACAAGGTGCCAGACTGATTAACTCTCTCTTGTTGAGTTTAGGCACGGTATTTTGTCACAGCGTTGCTGTATGATGATCTGGTAGCGTTGCTACGTGATTGTCCCTGCAGTTGCAGAAGAATGATAGTTGATAAAGATTAGGAATGAAGGTTGTGGAAACCGTGTCACTGTGATCTCCACTATACACTCTTATTTTATATAAATGTTCAAGGATTTTCCTTGTAGATATTGTCCAGGTACTCCCCCAGTTCTAGAGAGTGTTCACTGGTGATAAAGATATTAGATAAGGTGTCCTTGAGCTGGTAATGTTCGCTAAGGATCCGTCACTTGTTCACTGAGTTGTAAACAAACGCGAAGTGCCCCGGGGGGCGGGCCGGAGGTCGGCCATCTTGGAGTGCGGATTGAACGCTCCTGGCTGGACTTTCTTTCCACACCTTACCTGGAACTCATCTTTGAATTCAGCTGGCTTCTTTGGGCCAGTGTGTGCTCACTGCAGCTACCCAGGGGCTCACAGGACCGGGGGAGGCCGGAGCCTCCCTAATGGACGCCTCCCCGAGCGGGGGCGCCATGGATGTTGACAGCAAGTCCCAGAGAGGAAAACGTCTGCTGGAAAATGAGTCGGCAGATGCTGCCCCAGAGCGAGATGCTAAGAGGATATCCTCCCCTTCAGAAGACCTTAGTCTTGTGATACCCCGTTCCTCGTTTGTGGTAGTCCTAATCCAGTCAGAATCAGGTCAGTGCGTCTTTGCAAATCCTCGTACCTTAGGTGCAGCAATCGAGGCTTCCGTATTGTGGCCACATTGCCTGCCTGAGACCATACGTACCCTGGGTAGGGGTGCAGCACTGAAGTTACATATCAGAAAGGAGGCTCTATCACACATCTGTGTATCCGACATTATTAAGTTGGGGGACTGGCCTGTCAGGTGCCGACAGGTATTGTCGCAGGAGGAGGAGTCTCGGGCCCGGTATGGGAAGATTGGCCCAATTGACCAGAGTGTAGATGTGGATGACATCCAGGCCGCTCTGCAGGTATTAGTGGGTGCATCAGCGAGATTATTGGAAGTTACCAGGATTCGCGGAGCAGCAGGGCCGACATCCATGGTCCGTGTAAAGTTCGATGGGCACCTCCCTGACCGAGTGGCACTACACAGGACCTCGTATCAGATTCAGCCCTACAATTTCCCTGTTTTACGATGTTACGCTTGTCATCTATTGGGCCACAGTCGCCTGACCTGCCGTAATACAGCACGTTGTGCAAACTGCGGCAAAACAGGCCATTCAGACAGAGATAACGGTGGGTGCTCTGCTGCACCTCGCTGCTGTTTATGCCATGGCCATCATAAGGTTACGTCTAAGAGTTGCCCTGTATATCTTGAGGCCCTCCAGTTGGACATCGATCATAAAACAGCGGGGTCACCTCGACATGAGCTGTTCCAGAAGTTGCGCACCCTCAATCAGCCTATCGCTTCTTCTCGCCTCCAGGTTCCCCCTGGTCGGGCCTCTTCACAAGTAGGAACTAGCAGACGCTCTTGCCTGTCCCAGTCACATGCCACATACGCCCAGGTTGCTAATCGATTTTCCCTCCTGGGTAGCCTTGACATTGACGGAAACTCATCCACGGATACAGACATGGACGCTCAGTCTCGGCCGGAGCCTAGCACTCGTCACCCTCCTGCCTTTCCTCAAAGAAGCCAACACCGGCGTCGTCGACACACCCATCGATCAGGAGGTACTGCTCCAACAGACAGCCCTGATGATCCTCTGGTCCCCCAGGCACTTTCCCAAGGGATTGTGACACTGGGGAAACATGAGGCCCAGAGTGAGGCTCCCACCAGTCGCAGACGCCGTCAAGAGAGTTCGCGAGCCGACCACCGCTTCCGTCAGGCAGAGAGAAGCATAGATCAACATCCTCTTGACTGGAAGTCATTGATACCACACATATTACTTACTTTGTATGAGGGTTTTATGGCTTTTTCTAGTGGTTTCCCCTTTGGAGACGTCTGTGCACTGGTGGTCAAAAAGTTAGCTGTTGTATTTCAGGGATAATGGCGCCCCATCCGGAGAATACTGTGGTGTTTTGGAATGCCCGCTCCCTTTTTAAGAAGACGCAATTTTATCGCCAGCGCACCACCGTTGATCGTGGGACTCTGTGAGACTTGGCTTACAGACGATCTTTCCTTCACAGTGCCGGGGTATTCTGTCTATAGACTAGATCGGCCAATACGGGGTGGAGGGGGACTTGCCCTCTTGGTCAGGGACTCAGTTCCCAGCTCCTTGCTCCGGATTCACTCCTTCCCGGGTGGACATTTAGAATTCATGGCAGTGAAGGTCGCCCTCTCCCATGGGTGGGGCACCTTTGGAGTTCTGTATAACCCCTGTCTACCGGTAACGAAGAAGGAACTAGAACACTATTATGGTCAGATCACAGACACCTGCCTCGTCATGGGTGACTTTAACGCTCGGCACTCATCATGGCAACCCATGCTATCGGGTCGCCACCACAACATGGCTGGCCGAGCCCTATTTCAGTTTCTCCTTGACTCCCCAGACCTCTCCTTACTGACGCCGCCAGGTTTGGGAACTCGGATAGACCCACTAAATGGCCATACTTCAACACTCGATCTTTGCATTGGAAGAGGCCCCTTCATGATGGCGCAGATATGGACCGGGCCGTACCTGGGTAGTGATCACTTGCCCATTGTCATCTCCTTCGGGGGCACTGTTCGTCCTGCTCTGACCTCCCGTAGATCCAAATGGATCTTCTCGGAAGAGGGGTGGCATGGCTATGAGGCGGATGACTGGTTGACCCTTCCCCCAGTTACTGCAGATCTCCATGGGTCAGCAGATGCTCTCTCCGAGTCCCTCTTCAGTGTAGGCTCTCGGCATTTCAGGAGGACTAGTGGCCAGACAACCAATCCTTCCCGCCGTGGGGCACCGTGGTGGACTCCTGAATGTCGGCAGGCAGTACTGGACCGGCGACGTGCGTGGAATTCGTGGCGGCGCCACCCTACTCCACTGTAGCGGCAGACCTTCCACAGGGCGGACGCCAGGTGTAGACAAACAGTCCTCCTTGCCAAACGCGAGGCCTAGGCTGATTACTGTGCCTCTCTCCGATTCGACTCCTCCTCTGCGGGAGCCTGGGCCTTTGTTCGTAAGATGACAGGTAGGTACTCCCGGCCTACCATCCCACTCAGAGACCCCAGTGGTAATGGGGGCCTAGGGGAAGTACAAATAGCCGAACTCTTGGCTGACCACTTTGAAGATGTTTACCGTTCCCCGCTCCTCTCTGTGAGTTCCATAGGTTGGGGCTCCCGACAGGGTATAGGACTAGCTCAGGACCTGGATCGCCCATTTACATCTGTTGAGCTGAAGGACGCTCTGTCACTCTCTAGGTCGGGCACTATGCCAGGGATAGACAACGTCCCATATGAATTTGTTCGGAGGGCACCCAAGAACTTTCAGTCCCACCTCCTTTACTTCTACAACACCTGCTGGTCCTCTGGTGTCTTCCCTGCCCCGTGGAAACACGCCATTCTTCTACCATTGGCCAAGTCAGGGAAGGATCCGTCTGTCCCGACTTCATATCAGCCCATAAGTTTGCTTCCATGTCTCGGGAAACTGATGGAACGTCTTGTTCACACCCGGCTACAATGGGTGGTCGAAACCTCAGGTCTCCTACCTGAAGGTATCAGTGGATTTCGGCTGGGAAGAAGCACGATGGACTGCCTCCTCTCCTTGGAACATCGAATAATGGACACTTATCGCCGGAGAAGAGTACTCCTTGCAGCATTCTTCGATATCAAGAGTGCATTTGACTCTGCTTCTCATTCTGCTGTCCTTCAGAGTCTGGCTCGACTAGGTCTCTCGGGTCCGGTGTTAAGGTGGTTCCAAAACTATCTACAGGGCCACTCATTCAAAGTGGCGGTTGGTGGAGTCGTCTCTACGTCCCGCCCTGTCTCGCGTGGTGTCCCTCAGGGAGCGATTCTGAGCCCACTACTATTCTCTATTCTTCTGTCTGATCTCCATGTATTCCGGGGGGTCCAGGTTTTAGCCTATGCCGATGATGTAACCCTCGTGGCGGATGGTGACACTCTCCTAGAGGCACAAGGCTCCCTGCAAAATGCCGTGACTGTGTTCTCAGCAATTGTGCTGGGGAAGGGGCTCTCCATTAACCCTGTGAAAAGTTGCGTCATGAGCTTCACCTGGACCCGCTTACCAGACCAGCCAGTGGTGACCCTCGGGGGCTGTCGTTTCCCGATCGCTACCGAACACAGGTGGCTGGGGGTCGTTCTAGATAGCCCTCGGCTGACGTGGAGGCACCATGTCGACTACCTTCGGGCCTCATGCCTTCGTCGCGTGAACATCATGAAACGGGTTTCTGGTGCGGCTTGGGGGGCTTCACGGGAGTCGCTCCTAGCTCTCTACAAGGCCTTCATTCGTAGCAAGATCATGTATGCGAGTGAAGTCTATGGCTCAGCAGCAGCATCTGTCTTGGCAAGGCTGGATCCCATTCAAAATGGTGCCCTTCGCTCAACGTTAGGAGCTATGCCCTCCTCGCCAGTTCTTTCTCTCCATGCCGAGTCGGGGCTATGGCCCCTGAGCTTTCAACGTCTTCTCGCCCACTGCCGCCAACTTCAACGGATAGTGCGTCTCCCTGCTACCCATCCACTTACTCGCCTCCAGCTCGAGGCTAACTGGTGGAATGTGCCGGCTGGACACTCCAGACGCCGTCAGTTGCCTTTCGTTGTCCGGGCCTTCGATGCATATTCACAGTTTTCCCTTCCCGTCCCTGTACTCACCCCTGGCCCGATCATCTCACCGGTGCCTCCGTGGGCAGAAGAGATCATTCGAGTTTCTGTCGACTTTTCCAAGCCTCCTCGTCGGAAGAGAGATTTAGAGGGTTTGGCCCCTTTATTTTTTGCCGACCTACGAGCCTCCTTATACTCTGGATACTTAGAGGTTTACACAGATGGGTCCCGCAAAGATCAGCCACCATCTACATCTGCGGCAGCATACTTTGCTCCTTTTTCTTTCTGTCAGATGTGGAAACTCTCCCCTGCTCACTCGTGCCTGGCCGGGGAATTGTTTGCAATCTTACTAGCCTTACAACTCCTTCGACAAGTTTCAGGGCCCTCTGCAGTGGTTTTCTACGTGGACTCAATCACAGCACTACATCTGATATCATCTCGGCGTCCACGAGTCCATCGTCATACTGTGTCACAGATCCGTGGAGAACTGCTGTCATACTCTGTTACTCCAGGTTGGTCCATCTATCTCCAATGGGTTCCGTCACATGTCGGTATTAAAGGCAATGAGGTAGCCGACGCAGCAGCAGGGATGGCGCATGCTCTCCATGACTCTACAAATGTGACTCTAGACCTTTCCGAAATTCTCCCGCAACTCCGGGCGGCTTGCCTCGCGAGTTGGGAGGCAATGATGGAGCCAGCACTCAGGTCCTCCTCTTTGGCGGGTCTACGGGAGGATTCCTCCCCGCGTCCATGGACTCGTCATCATTCTCGACTCTTCGACACTGCCATCACTCGTCTCCGGATTGGGCACACTTGCCTGGCCGCACATCTCCATCGTCTACGGCTGGTAGATTCCCCATATTGCCAGTGGTGTCTGACCCAGGAGGATACAGTGGAGCACCTTCTACTTCACTGCCCTCGATTTCATAGCGCTCGCGTCAGACTACAGAGTTCCGTTCGTAGGCTGAATATTCCCCGCCTCACAGTTCCCGTTCTCCTTGACGGGGCAGGTGCGAGAGGACGAAGACGTCCGTCATGACATCCTTCGCCATACCTTCCGCTTCATCCGTCATGTCCGCGGCCTGAAGAGACTGTAAAATTTGTCGCCAGAGGAGATTGTAGGGTCTAAGGCCTGAAGAGACTATAGGGACCCCATCCCTCCGCTATTTCCCGGTATCGGGCAGCCGGGGCGCATCCGATCCCACGATCGTCGTCGCCCCTAAATCAACACAACAACAACAAGTGCCCAGGGGTCTCGTGGGCGCTTCTTGCTCCCAAGATGCTCCTCCCTCTCCCTTGAGCACGGTAGCCTTCTATGAATATTGATTGATTATTTTTACAGTCTAGACTTATGATTGAGATAAGATGTGATTATAATATAATTAGATATAGGATATAAAGATTATTAGTAGTACTTGATAGTACCACTGATTCTTATTAAGGATTCGATTTTATCCCTACCGGATATTGAATAAATGTTCCAATAGTTTTTTAATTAACAAATCCTTCTAGAAGCTTCTGGATCCTTGAGAGATCATGCACAAAGTCATGTAGGCATCAATAGGGCCCTGTAGCATACGTGATCATAGTGACATTGTCATCTAGGATCAAGCTATATAATGATTCTAATATGATTTTGATACGATTTAGATATGATTTTGATATGATATAGAAATGATATAGTAATTATACATTTCTTAGATGATTATTAGATATGGTGGGTAAAAATTTCCCACAACTCCCATGCTTCTTAGAGTAAGGTGGTGGATGAGTGTTCATGATTTTTATGATGATATTAGTAAGGCAGTGGATGAGTGCTTATGGTCCGAATGTTATAGTAAACATATATAAAATGTATTTTACAACTTTTTCTGCCTTATTGAAAATCTGATTTAATTTGTACCTTTTTATTTAGGTACTCATTAAATCAGCACTTGCATGCTCATGTGAATGACTGAGTGACTGTTTGTGTTGGTGTTTGTGTGCTAATTATGGCTGGACCATACATATATAGACATCATTTACGTTACTTTTACATTCAAACACATTCCAAAGTTCATGAATAGTAACAATTGAAGAAATATTATTCATATACAGTTTACTTATTTATTAATTTTGTAACTTACCAACCGACACAAAACAAACAACACTAGATTTCATTTAGCTTATTAGATTCTTGGTGTTTATGCAAGATAAGATCTGTGTTTATGAAAGATAAAACAGAAGCTGTCGTAGCCCAGCTGTGGGAGCGTCCTCCGCGGCCTCGCAGACCGGAGTTCCACCCAAAGACTTAATGTGTCTTTTATTACTGTTCACGTATGTGAGGAGGTAGATCACTAGCTGTCTTAAATGTGCGATAGAGAGTGCACAGCTCCATTTTGAGATCCTGACCATTTGCACCGGAGTGCGTGCACGAGATCAAGTTTCTTTAATGCAAAACTTGACCCTGCCATGTTGGGTATCCTGTGACAGCTCGTGACATTAGGATTCCATTGGTACTACGTTGGCCGACGTGTGTATTTCCATTCAGCAATTACATCAAGGTGTATTATGAAGTACAGCTTGAAACTCCAAGAATGTAAAAATCCAGATTTAGAGTGGAGTTGTACTTTTGTGAAGTTGCGGTTGAGGAAGGCGACAAATTCCCAACGGTTTTGTATACAAATAGGCTTGTTCTGTGAAGTAGTAGTGACGTCACGATATAGCGTCACCACGAGAGGCTGCTCTGATTGACCAGTCCTTAGTGCCTGTTGCCCGATTGGTTCTTTTCCAAGAACAAGGAAAGGGAACTGAGAAGCCCCCAGCCCCATGCTGTCAACGACATTCTGAAGCCATACCTGAGAGGACGTGATTTTCACAGCTGTCTTCCAGCAGCCTGGAATATTCGTCTATCGTGACATTAAACTAAATCTCGTTATCTACAAAGAGTCACCTAACGCATATCACCCTGTTACGAACCCGATTCCATCGTCGGAGCATGGAGCAGTGACGTCAATGCCATCTGTGAGTCCACTCCCGAAACCCCCACAACATGGACGACGCCATCTAGTGGTGACAGGATAATACCAGCAATATTAAACGCTGGTATAATTATATATACGCTCGATTCCTGTCCTAGTTAGCTTGAGAGGTAGCTGGTGCTGACCTCTGGTGAGGTGGTGCTTAGAAAATCAGCGCCATCTTTTGAAGGAGGAGTTGTATGTCTATGTCAGAGTACGTAAGTGTTGTTTCCTAGTGTCCCAGTGTACTGATGACGTGTCTGTCAGAGTCCACAGAGTCGACGTAGGGCTGCTGTGGTACGAGGACAGTCAGTCTACCCAGGGCAGCCAATGTCTCTCTACTCCATTCTGCTTTACGGAAGCAGTGAGCCGCCGCTGGAGAAGAACTGTGAAGTGTTTCTACTGTCTGCCTGTGAAGTGGCAGTGACGGAATTCGGCGTACCCGGGATTGGCTAACGGAAGAGATGACTGACAGTTAAGGTGCTACTGAGGAGTGTAACAAGCGAGTTGCAAGAAGCTCCTGCCAGGGGTTCGCGACCCTTGTATTTGTACATGAAGAGGCCCAGCAGCACAAGGCTGATGTTCTCTGCCAGCTCCAGGCTGGAGGGTGATAGTGGGCGTGCACGGAGAGCACCTAGTGAGACTGTGTTTTGGCTGGCCCGTGGCCAGGGTAGACTCGTTGATGTTTCCCAGTACTGGTTGAGGACGGTACTGTGTTGAGGAAACATGTAGCTGACAAGACTGCATCGATTGAGCATCGAATAGCACATAGTGTCCTATGAGAGAGACACTTGTGTACATATTAAGTGTAGTAATACTTCTTCTAGGATTATACATGAGGTGATGGGAAAGTGATTATATATGAATGTATTGATAATTAATGAAGTGTAGTATTCAATGCACCTCCCCCAGTGTGTTTTACTTGCATTACCGAGCTCACTCCTTGAAAGCCACTACTAACTTGGGGCCGGATACCAGAACTTTAGTACCACCAGAAAAGAACCCGGCTGTGACCCATTGTGGCCGTAACACACCTAGAATCTGATCAGTAGTGGGAGATTCTCCTGATATTGATTGATAAATGAACGAGAATAGATTGTATTCACCACATGTTCATGCACTTGCATCAAGACTGCCAAGTGTTCATCTGTGATTATCGGTAACTTCCGGACGTCTATTGCGTCGATAGTTATCAAGGAGGGACCAACATGTATTCCACATTGTGCTGTCAGTTTCTCTGAGTGAGATAACTGTATTTAAAGACATATTTTTTGGTTGTAAGAGCTTGCTCCCTGAAACCGTGCCGCCAACACTGTGCGCTACCACCCAGTGCCAATTCTACCCTTTGTGTGTGTGTGTGTGTGTGTGTGTGTAAACCCACACTCACCACCCAGCTGTGTTGATGCTACAGGCAACCCAGTGCTGTACGATACATCGCACCAACCACTTGGTTTATCCCTACATGGCTCGCAAGTAACCACGTGCTGTCTAAGGTCCTTGTGAGAGTCGACGCCACCACCCTGTGTGTTTGTCATTACTCGCTGTTACGAACCCAAGCTCATTGTCAGAGCACGGAGCAGTGACGTCAACGCCATCTGTGAGTCCGCTCCCGAAACCCCCCACAACATGGACGACGCCATCTAGGGGCGACAGGAATATACCGGCAAGAGACGCTAGATTTCTGTCCTAGTCGACTCTTGAGGTAGCTGGTGCTGACCTCTAGTGAGATGGTGTTTAGAAAAGCAGCGTCATCTGTCATAAGCAGAGTTGGATGTATGTGTCTAAGCCAGTAAGTGATGTTTCCTAATGGTCCCATGTAGTGTCCCAGTGTACTGATGACGTGTCTGTATTCACAGAGTCGACCTAGGGCTGCTAGGATACAAGGACAGTCAGTCTACCCAGGGCAGCCAAGGTCTCTACACCAGTCTGCTTTTAGAAAGCAGTGAGCCGCCGCCGGAGAACTGTAAAGTGTTCTACTGTCTACCTGTGGAGTGGTAGTGACGGGATTCGCCGTACCCAGGGCTGGCTAGTAGAAGAGACAACTGACTTAGATGCCGAAGAGGAGAGTAACCAGCAAGTTGCACAAAGCTCCTGCCTAGGGCCCCTACCCTAGTATCTGCAAGTGAAGTGGCCCAACAGCGCGAGGCTGATTGGTATCTGCCAGCAACAGGCTGGACTGTGGTTGTGGGCCTTCACGAAGAGGCACTTAGTGGGATTGTGGCTTGGCTGGCCCGTGGCCAGGGTAGACTCATTGTTGTTTCCCGGTACCCTATTGAGAGCAGTACCACGGATGAGGAAACAAAGTACAAGACTGCATCGATTGAGCTTCGCCGAGTGTTTAGTGTCTTCTGAGAGAGACGTCCGTGTACTTATAGTGTAGTTATACTTCCCTTTAAGAGTTAAATATATATATATATATATATATATATGGTGATGGGAAAATAATTATATATGGATAAAGTGATGAACTGTTGTATTTAATGTACCTTCCTCCTTCGTTTTACTTGCATTACTGAGCTCACCCTTTGAAAGCCACTACTAACTTGTGGCCGGATACCAGAACTTTTATACCACCAGAAAAGAACCCGGTTGCGACCCATTGAGGCCATAACACTTGCATGTAACCACGTGTGGTTTAAGGTCCTTGTGAGAGTCCGACGCCACCACTCAGTGTGTTGTCATTACTCGCATGTAACCACATGCAGAGAAATGCTTGAGCATTACTATTGCCTTAGTAGCTTCAATTGCTATTTAATAATTTTACCCTCTACTCATAACTCATGTTCCGGAGAAGAACATTCTACCCAATTAGCCAAATTACTTTCTGATATTTAGTATTTGTTTTATTAACATAGCTGACGATACTACCCTTATCTACTCAAACCTCAACCCACATACACTAAATAATGTTGTGAATAATGAATTAAAAAAGTCCACTTATGGATGTCAACGAACAAACTAACATTAACATCGAAAAGACTTACTACATCTTATTTGGAAGCAAATCATCAAATGCAATTCAGCTACAGATAGACAACATTAACATCAGTAATAAAAATGATGGCAAGTTTCTTGGCCTATTCCTAGACAAGAGACTCGACTTCAGCACCCACATTCAACACATAACTAAGAAAGTCTCTAAGACAGTTGGTATACTCTCCAAAATCAGATATTATGTTCCTAACTCTGCTCTCCTCTCACTATATTATGCACTAATCTACCCCTATCTTAATTATGGTATCTGTGCATGGGGGTCTACCACTGCAAACCACCTTAAGCCCATCATCACACAGCAAAAATCTGCTATCAGAATAATAACTAACTCTGCTTTCAGACAACACTCAGCTCCCTTGTTTAAATCTCTAAACTTGCTAAATATTAACTCCCTCCACACATTCTCTTGTGTCAACTACATTTACAAAACCCTGTTCTTAAATGCAAACCATGCTCTGAAACTCTCCCTGGACAGATGTAATAGGACCCATTATCACCACACCAGAAATAAATATCTCTTTGATATCCCCAGGGTCAAACTTAATCTGTGTAAACACTCTATGCAAATTAAGGGACCTAGTCTATGGAACTCACTCCCTAGTGAATTGAAAAACTGTAAAACTTTTGCCTTATTTAAAAGCAAAACCAAAAAGTACCTAACTTCATCTATTTAGTTTCCTACACTGAGCTTTAAATTTGCTCTGTACCTAGTGGTACCCAATCTCCTAATTTTTATGTAATATCAAACAACCTTATCATTGTGTTCATTGCTGTCTTCTTTTATGTGCTAGCCATATGCTGTATTGTGACTACCAATTTTTGTCAACTACCATTCAAGCTGTCATTGCAATCAATCTTATATTGTTTCTGCTGTATTGTGCCTACCAATTTGTTGTCAACTACCATTTTAAGCTGTCATTGCAATCAATCATAGCTACCTATGTGCTTTAATATACTGTACCTATAATTTTCTCTCATCTTTTTTTTTTTTCATTCCATGTAATCTGTTATCATTTTTTTGTCTATAAATTTTGCAAGTATTTACCTCCTTAAAATTTTCTTAGATTAAGGACCTGCCCGAAACGCTGCGCGTGCTAGTGGCTTTACAAGACTGTAATTACCATAATTGTATCCTCACATTCCTTATGTACATTCTTGTATATGCATAAATAAATAAAAAAAACATGAATTGGAGCGCGTCCAGTAGAAACTTTTTATATTTTAACAGGAAAATTTTTATCTACTCTATATTTTCTATATTATATTATTAACCCTCAAACTGCTAGGGGTCCAAATGGCTTTAACACCCAAAGGCACAAAAAAAAAAAAAATATCCAAATTTGTTTTTCTTATTAATCTCTTTATTTGTGTTCCCTGAGCACGGGAAAAATAATAATAAATATAATTGCACTTACCGTTAACGTAAATGAGCCGAGAAGATGGTCGATGACGTCATAGATCATCGTCGCTGAACCGCTGTGCGCCCGGGGTGAGTCAGGCGTGACGGAGGAGGAGTCAGAGTTGCCGCGAGTTTATTTTTGCGTTATTATTTACAGTATGGCGTATTTTACACCCATTTTTATCACTGGTGTGGTTCAATAAGTTCTCACATGAAGATTTATTATCATAAAACTGTTGTCAATGTACATTGTATCCACATATCAGTGTCAAGTATTTGCACAAATGTCTTATTTCTCGATAAAATATACAATTTCTTATGATTTATTTTCACTATATATACACCCACTTATTCTATATTTACATGTTTTTGCACCAGTCTTGGACATTTGGAAGTCATCAAGACTGATACTCGTTAAAACATTTGACATAGAACACAGGGGCCTGACACGCTATGCACCAAGTCATCATCATTTTTCGTTTCTGTTCCCTCTTAGTTGTTGACCAGCATACAACACGCGCACGCTGGCCTATTTCATGCCTTCTGGTTGGTGGTAAAAACCTTAGATTGTGTGTCATAAAGGCATCCCTGAAAGCAAGCCTGGGTGTTGGAGCGTGGTACAATGCCGGGTTCAGAATAGGCCTCTGTATGCCAGGAATTACTTTGCCAAACTTTTGTAGTAGTTGTGTTACTACAGTAAAATTGAATGCACGGAAAATACGTTTACCACCTGTTTTGACAAGATACATATTGTAACTGTTCAGCATTGTTACGTCAACAAGGTGGAAAAACATTTTCTTGGTTCACTTCACTTTTTCCGTACACACTCCACTGCCCCCACCATCATAATCACATTTATCCACCAAACGCATGTTGATGTTATAGTGCAAGACACAATCTGGCTTATAGATTATTTCTCTGGTGATTCTGTTCACCTTGCCACTGTCCAGCATTGGTTTCAGCATGAATGGTGGCGAACATGTTTACTTCACGCCTGTCTTTCCACCGCACTGAAAGTATTCCACCTATTTTTCTGAACTCAATCACCAGCCTGCATAGCACCTGGAATCACTGGCATTTCCCTTCGTTTTGCCTTCACTGTGGCACACACTCCAGTTCTATTATCAAGCAAGAACCTACTTAGCAAGGGACTGGTATAATAGTTATCTGTGTATAATATGTGGCCCTTGTTCAGATATAGTGCAAGCAGTGACTTCAAAACACTACCCGAGAAGCCATGTTGGTCCTTAGCAGGAATGTCTACATTTGTACCCGTATACATTATCATGTGTAATACCATTCCTGTTTCACAGTCACGGAATACAAAGAATTTCAATCCAAATTGGTGGCGTTTGGAGGGAATATACTGCTTGAAGGCAAGACATCCTTTGAAAAGCACAAGAGATTCGTCAATCACAAGCTTCTGAGCTGGTACGTAGAAATCCCTGTACTTTCCAATAAGTTCATTCAGGATGTGCCTTACCTTCCAAAGTCTATCATCATTCTGGTCTTCATCATTTGCAAAGTGAAGACACCTGAGGATTATCGCAAATCGGTTTTGAGACATATATTTGCCAAACATCGGTGTGGGAACAGTATGGTCTTTGCTCCAATAATGGTCGATTACGTGTTTGACACAATGTTTCATCAACATACAGTGCCAAAAACACATACATTTCACCTACAGTCGTATCTTTCCATCGCTGCAAACGTGAAAAATCGGATAACTCTTCCTCATCAATGAGATCAGTCGTATATTTGTTCGTTTCATGAACAATATATTCCATTAGCGGCTCATCAAAATATGCAGTAAAATAGTCCATTTCACACATATCTGCACCTTTATGAAGGAAAAGGTCTGTAATCCCAACATCCGAATTATCAAAGACAGGAATTTGTGGAACAAAATCTGGCCCGTCACTCCAAACAAAAACACCTGGTGTCTTTCGAGAGCCAAAAGCGGAACCACAATGAGGAAACCGTGGACCAGGAGCTGAAGCAGGTCTAGGAACAGTAGGGTGGGCAGGGCCGGTGACGGAAAATTACTCGATGTTGAGGGTCTTTGTTCATGTGGTGCCATGTGGTGCCGCATGGCTTGGCCAGATGCTGCTGACGTGACAAGTTGTCGCTTGGCAACACCACACACTCCACTTGCACTAGCGACATCGAAACTATTTTCCGATTCTAAGTCACTAAAACCAGAAAATGATTCACCTTCTTCAGACTCGTCGACCAAAACATCAATATATTGCAAGGTAGCACATGAACTGTGTGGTCTGGCACAAAGTGGGGTCGAGTGAGGGCGAGGAGGCATGGGCGAGATGCTAGGCCTAGCCCTGGTGAAGCCAGCATGTTCACACTTGTCGTCGGTCGTATCCACCTCTGAGGGCTGTGTGTAGTCATGATCAAAGTCAGAGTCGTCAATATCAGACTCATCAATATCCGGGAACAAATTCTTATTAATTTCGTCCTCGGTCAGAGGTCGCAAGGAACGCCTCGTTGAGCGGGGTCGGTCATTGGAACTTGATGTGCTCACCATGGTGTCCGCTGGGTAACTGAGGCCTGTACACAAAAAGGACCCACGCTGGATTTTTTTCCCAGGCGGGGTTTGTTTATGGTCGGTTGAGGCTCACCGATGACTACCCCTATCCCACGCAGGGCATTTAAAAAATAACGCTAGACACGAAAGCATATATATATGATGTGCGCGGTTTCGGTTTTGTCACTGATATATGTGATTTGCGCGGTTAAGGGTTAACCCTGTTCTTACAATAATATGAGAAATGATTAAATTTAAAGTTTAGTTTATTAAAAATAAATGTTTTGAAAGCATTAATAGAACTCTTTTTTTATTTTTTAGGAGGAATATTTTATATTTTATCCTTGTCACCCCAACCAAATATTTTGAAATAATATTTTTAAACAAAATTAACTACCACTTCTAAATATAAAAGGTTTATAGGGTCTTATCATCCCTTCAGATTATTTAAGCCTTTTCACTTAAAAGTTAAATTCAATATATTTAATTAAGACAGATTATTTCTAGTCCAACCATTCATTCTAGCCTTCAATGAAAAAACTAATGATTATTCTACCTTTGCACGGTCATAATACCACAGGCTTTAAGTTCCCAATGGGCAGGTAAGACTTTATAAATCTCCACAGACATGTTTTTGTTAAACAGGC